>NW_023361968.1:0-53863 GCF_001411555.2 Juglans regia
AATGTATTTTTTGAGATTTGCATATTGATACTGAAATGTTTTGTTTCTGCATTCCGAACTCTATGAAAATGCTCATGTTTACACACTAGTATATGTCCTCTGCTTACTGAGTTGTTGATAACTTACCCCTTATCTCCATTTATTTTTCAGATGATTTTTTAATAGACCAGTTAAGGATCAGGATTATGGAGTGTCGGTGAGATGATTATTTAAGTATAGTGGATTACTCATAGAAGATTTCTGAGCAGTGGTGGATTTTATTAAGAGACTTTGTAGTATTCTGATGACGTTATATTTTGGAGTCTATAAATTTGTTGATGAATTGTGAGTTTTAAGTTATAGGGAGTAACTCTTCGATCCCTACGGGATCGGGACGTTACATATGAGACTTCATTTTCAAACTTAAAAAGATTCGCATGTCAAAAAGGAACACCATCCATTTTTCAAAATTTTCAAATAAAACTTTCTCCTTTTTTGCAATTGTCAAAGACAACGTCAATTACTTTTCAAAATTTTCAAATTAAATCATCTACTTTTCGCATATGACAAAATGAACATTATTTACTTTTCATATTTTTCAAACAAAATTATCTACCTTTTGCATATGTCACAAAGAGCATTAATCACTTTTCAAAATTTTCAAACAAAACATACATATGTGAAGGATGATTGTGAAAGATGATTGTGAAAGATGACAATCAATCATCTTTAAAAAATTCAAAACTCTAACTTTTAATTTTCAAATATATTATGCACATGTGGAAAATATAATTTGATGCTTTATCAGAAAATATTAATTTTAAGCCTTACAATTTTGAATTTTATCAAGAGATGTACAAACTTACTTTAATAGCTTTATTTGTGAACTTGTTCCCTTTCTTAGTCATGCTTGGTTCGTTGATGTGTTTGGCTTTATTGTGTAGACAACTTGAGCTTAAAACTCCTTTATGCTTGAATTTATTTGCTATCATCAAAATTCATATGTAGATATATAATTATATAACTCATTTTTTTTATTATGTAGATATATAATTATATAATTCATTTGTTAGAATTCATTTGTTAACAAATATATATTTATTATAAGCCACAATATCTTGGGAAAAAAAAAACAATAAGATTACCTAGCTACTAAACAAAATATTAATACTTTTCAAATTTTAACGTATAATAAAAAAATGTTACAAACCCAACAATAACAAATTATATGAGCTTAGGTCTAGAATTACAAGTCCTATAATGAAAATATAAGCATATTGAAAGAAAGGAAAATCATATATATACAACTATTTTTACACTATTTTATATAATTATTATAAAATAACTTATAAAAGTAATATTATTTTACATAAATATCCTTATTTTAAAACATGGTTTTATAAAGGGTTGTACATTGAAAAATACCGATATTATAACTCAACAATAGTAAAATTGTAATTTTGAAATAAAATTTAAATGTATTATTGTAGGTTGATTTTGGATAAAGCAAGTTGACCCACTATTGGCCTGTTTATTAACCGTGTCTTAATGGGTCAACCTATTTTGACTGAACCCATTTATTTCAAAACCCTATGCTGCTAATTTTGTGTCCTAGTATTGTTCCAGCTAGGTTTACAAAATGTGTCACATATTGTCACCTTAATTTATTTATTTATTTTTATTTTTTGTGATTTTTGTTTGTTTTTAATTAATTAAAAACCTTAGAAAGTTATTTTTCAGGGACTCAAAAATTATTTTAGTTAAATTATTTCCAGTGTGGTCAAAAGCTGATCTTTTCAGTGTTAGAAGCACTGCTTGCTTAGTTTCTTCTGGTTTATCATTTGAATTTCTGACCTAATGATCATCAGCCTTCTCACACCTTTTTAATACTTAAATAAAGGCCACAACTTCTAGAAAATCAAAGAAGAAAAGGACGGGACAGAATGCAGATTTTTGTTCTTTGCTATATATTAATATTCCTGGAGATAAATGTTGGCGTGGAAGGGATAGTGCATTGTACTCAAGTAGGAAATCACCAAGGATTTCGGCTTTTATTTCTTCTCTGCATGGGTCTCCACCCAACTTCAGTGACCTTTCGACCGGGGTGATGTCCACGTACGTGAAAGTGGGCCTCCCTCCTCTCGTTGTTCTCTGCTGGCTAATTCCCCTTCACAAATTCTGCTACTGCTTGTGAATAACTTTGCGCAATATTGGAAATTATGTGAGAATTATATGATTTTGGTAGTCTATTCTTTCTATGGTATGTTGCTTTCATCACCTGATCTTGCTTTTGTTATAACGAAAATGGGATTTAATCCAAACATGAACTGAAAAGAAAAGAACAGAAAAGTAGGTAGTTTTGATCCTTTTCTTTTTGGATTGAGGATGCTAAAAATGGTCTCATTTGCCTTAGGAATTCCGAACTTTTTAATGATCCCTGCCTGAGTGTTTTTCTCTTTGTATCGATGCACTTGCAGGAATCCTTTAACTAAACAAGAGTACGTTTTTAGTTTGGTAAGAAAGCCCCACAAGTATTTATAATTGACTACTGCAAAAGAGGAGTACTACTGATTAGAGCTTCAAGGTCCGGAGTCCGGACGTCATCTTTTTAACCTTTCCTGAAAACCGAAATGAACATGTTACACTTTTTCATTTGATTTCCTGATCTCCTCTTGTCAGATAGCATATTGATGAACACTTTATTCAGAAAAGACAGAAATTTATTCTTAAATTAAGCAGCTTAAGAGTTAGTACTATTGGTCTCTGAGTTATAACGAAAAGGGCAGGCTAATAATACAGCCAGACTGTTGATCAGAGGGAGATTGATCAAAACTTCACAACATGATGATGATCATGATCTATCTAAACAGAATATTATTCCCTCAGTTGAGAAGAAGAAGAAAGAAGAAGAAGATCAGAACTCTTGCTGGATGGAATAGGGAACGTCCTCTGCTGAAACGCTTGAGAAATTTCTACCTAAACTGCACTCTATGCAGTGCCAAATAAGCAACAAGTCGATAACCCACCAACATTAGGGCCATGATGGCCACGTCTACCCATAAATGGCTCAGACCCATTGATTTGACTGCAGGGAAATCTCCAACTCGACACAGCACTCCTTTTGAGCACTCATAATAATCGTCCTCTTTGTATTGAACCCCAAGAAGTAGTTTGTAACAGTAGTAGCTATAGCTCAAGTACTTAAGCCAGACTATGAATGGAGGAATCTGCTGAATATAGTATCCTCCTGCTATCAGGAAAACAAGGGTTGTAACAGAAGCTAAAGTAGTTGCTTGTTTTACGTCCATGAGAATTGCACCGATGGCTAAGCCAAGACTTTGGGACACAAGGACACTGTAGAGAACAACAAGCAGTGAAAGGATGAAAGTCATGGCATTGGGTTTAAGTCCACCCATCCAGTAGATAATGAAAACGAAGGCTGTTGGGAGTGCAAGCTCCAGCGGCAGGTCTCCAACTGTTCTGGCTAGGAAGTAGGATGAAAGGCGGTACATTCCCGATGATCTTTCCTTGACTAGCATTCTTCTTTCTTGGGGAAATGTGAAAACTGCGTTGTAGAGAGGGTAGAAACCCCAGAACACAGAGAAGAAGAAGAGCAAAGCGATCTGCAGTCAGAATGCAAACCTTGTTTAGAGCCTATAAGGAAAATAATTTAAGATAAAAACTACTATCTCAATATATATCATGGTAAATTTATCCAATAACTATGTTCAAGTACGGCGAGATCTCCCCAAAACTTTTTTAGGATTAAAGGAGAAAATTATTGGAGGTAATTTTGTTAGAAAATATGAGAATTTTGACATGAATTAAAGACACAAACTTCAATTTGTACATGTGCAATAGAATTTTGACTAATTGAAACTAGGAGAGATTCTTACACGGTCTTCAATGTGAGATGGTGGCGTGTCCAGCCATAAGAGTCCACCAAGCACGGCCACACTTATAACTTGGAAAATCCTTAACCTGTTGAAGGCTTCAAACCTCCTCTCCCTCAGTCCCCTCTGAAGCAGCACCTTGAACTGATGCCACCAGCTTGTACACCATTGCTCTGATTTGAAGTCATGTCCTGTTCATTACCAGAAGTCAGTACTTCGCATTAGCCGAAACTAAAGTAGCAGAAGAGAAGAAAAATAATGAACATTTGCAGCCGATGGTGATCATCTACTTGCTCCTGCATGAGGTTGGGTTAGGATAAATTAATGATCAAATATATTGCCCCAATAAGAGGGAGAAGAGAGAAGATTTACTTTTACAGCCATCTTTTGTATAGTTGTAGTTGTTGACATCGAAACTGCAAAGCTCAGTCTTCAGCCTCGTAGAAATGTTCTTGTCATAGGCTGAAATCAGAGCTTCCTTGACCAACTTCTGTTCTTCTTCCATGTTCTCTACTTGCTCGGTTGATTGATTGGAATCGGGAGAAATTCCTGCAATTTTTCAAATTTACCTCAATGGTCATGACATCGCATACTTTTTTCCTTCGTTCACATTATTCAAAGCCACAAAGTCAACAAGCTGCAAACATGTTAGATCCTAGACCAAATTCACCATTTGAAGTGCAAAAAAAAAAAAATTGATAATCATGTTCGTGTGTGCACGTGACTACGTATATGAAGATATAAATACATATACGTATACGTATCATGTGCTAAAATGGGAGGATGTAGAATATTGATATTCGTGTTATATTCATTAAACAGTGAGCTTTTATCTCCACTATCAGTACTAGCACTCCAAGTGACACATCCATCTGGGTTGAAAGATGCTAAATAGAAATCCAATAGAAGAAAAGGAAGTCCCTTTAACAAAACCAAATTCTTAAAGAAGGTGGAAATTACCATTAGCAAGATCAAGCAAAAGATCAGCTGGATTGATGGTCATGGATGTGGAATAGCCGATTGAGGAAAAATATCCCAAGGTTTCTGAAGCAGGACCATAATAGATGGGGCAGCCCTCAGAGAGCAAGATGACCTTGTCGAACATGTGGTAGAGCCTGCTCGAGGGCTGGTGAATGGTGGTGACCACGGTTCGACCCCCACTGGCAAGCCTTTTGACTGTGGTCATGATCCTTTGAGCCGTGGTCGAGTCCAAACCCGAGGTTGGCTCGTCTAGCAGAAGCAAGCTTGGATTGATTAGCATTTCCTGACCAATACTCACCCTCTTCTTTTCTCCTCCTGATATACCTCTAAAAAGTGGCCCCCCAATCATGCTGTTGCGGCACCTATTCAATCCCAGCTCGGTGATCACTCTCTCCACATGCTGGGCTTTGTCATCCTTAGTCAAGCTAGTGGGTAGCCTTAGGAGTGCGGTGAAAAGAAGGGTTTCGGTCACAGTGAGATGTGGGTACAAAACATCGTCCTGAGCCACAAATCCTGTTCTTCTCTTTATGGTACCACAAAAAGGCTGAGCATTGTATGTGATCTTTCCGGACAGCTTGCCATTTAGACGGCCTCCAAGGGCTGTAAGAAGGGTGGTTTTGCCACTCCCGGATGGCCCTAACATCGCTAGTATCTCTCCTGGGGAAACCATGCCTGTTAATCCATTCAGTATGGTTTTTTCACTGCTACTCCATGTACCCCAGCATAATCCTTTCTGCTCCAGTTTGACTTTGTACACCACCTCTTCAAACTGTGCAAAGAAACACGGAAAAGAAACATGAAACTTTGCGCAAAAGTTCTAATTCATTATATTAAAGAGAGGATAATCATTATACCAAAAAAACATTAACCAGTGTAATTCATGAATATTTATTGTTTATGCATAAACAATACTCGATGTTAAACAAAATATATGTAGCTTGCTTTGGGAGAGAGAGAGTGAGTGAGAGAGAGAGAGATAATGACCTTTAAAGTTATAGGATACAAGGACGTGAGTTGGTAAACAGACTGAGAATTTGCTCGTACAGGGTAGGCAAGGACAGTGGTGTTCTGGGGTTCCGACATCTCTGTAGGCAGATTATTGTCCACAGGTTCGCTGTCACGAAATTCTGGTTTAGGCTCCATGCAGTTGAGGCTGCAGCAAGGCAAGGCCAAAAATTAAGTTGCTGCTGCGTTTTGGTGATGATGGCAGTGGTGAGAGGATGATGATTGGGGGAAGCAGAGAGAAGTTAAGGACTTCCTTTTAACTTGGCTTCCTAAAGTGAACTGGGGAGAGCACATAAATATATAGCAGAGATGCATCGACGAGGATGCAGTCCCCTGTTTACCAAGGCCCTGTAATGTAGGCCTACCCTGCTCCATTGTGGGACCCCACCTTTATCTCTTGAGATTATTCCGAGTCTCTGACACTAACTCTTAGTTATTGTTTTTTTATGGAAATTTCTTCCCGTGTCTCCCACTATTTGCATCTCCCCTCTCTCTTTCCTCACTAGCTCTTTGATTCATCTTTCCAGGGTGAACATGGGTACAGACATTTATGCAGCATAATGAAAGTCGTAATTGGATGTTACTGATTCAAGCCATTATGCAAGTTTTGCCCTAAAATGAGCAGAAAGCAAATGAAGTACTAGAGGGCCAAAAATAGAAATTCTCCTCTATTTTTGGGTTATAAATATTTTTCTGGATCTTTAATGTTCTTTCATATTTCTTAAGAACTTGTGACTATGATTACCATTTATATCATGTGTCGTCTATATATGTGAAACTAAAGGAAATTGTTTTTATATTTAGATAGAAAAAAGAAAGGAATTAATTAGCAGCTTGTTGTTTATTAATTGTCTTGTACTAGAGAATTTTCTAGTGCTTCTTGCAGTTCCACACTAGAATACCTAGCTAGATAATGAAAGCAAGTGGGACTGTCGCAGTCCTGACTACTAAACTGCATGGTCATGGTGATGGTTGGTTCATTCTCTAAAAATTAATTTAGGTCTGTTTTAAAAGACAGGAGACTATCTGAATTTGAGACGTTATATTAATATGTCAGTTTGTAAGTTTATTTTTATAAAAATATTTTTGTATAAATCAAGCATTTCTTAAATATTACAAAATCCGGAATCGGAACGCCATGAAATATCAATAATTAAGGAGAAATGGTAGACGGAATTTAACGCCATCTATTAATTAAAGTGATATTTTCTTCCAACCCTAAATATAAAAACTGTGCACGTATATACGTTTTTCTATGTTCTTATGTTTTTTTAACGAAATTCTTGTTTTTCGACGTAGACTATATATTCTTGGTCGGCTTATTTTCTCAGTTTTATAAGCAAGCATTTTATAAAGTAGTAGTACTACTATACATGCTGCTAGCCTAGTACTTGATCAACGATCGAATTACGTCATGATTTGCTAAAGCAATTTTAAAAGGATGGGCCGGGAATCGGATTACCCTACTTTTGTATATAAACTAAACCTCCTACAGATTAAATTAAAGCCTCCGTAAGTACAGCATCAGTTTAAAGTTTTCAAAGAGGCCGGCCGCCGGAGAGAATTCGTGTTATTTCAGTTCCTTTTAGCATTTATCATGTGGACAAGGAGTACATTAGGTCGATTCATCTGTATGTAGTCGCTCAAAGATGTGAACGACTTTGTTTTCTCATATCACGTGTAGAATTCTGAGAGAACCAAGGAATCTCTTAATTCCCTTCTTTTTTGAACGTGTAACGTCCATCTTCATCTTGAATGCATCAACTTATAGTCATTTAGGGTCGATGTTTCTCATATTTCCACTGCATGCATGCATTATCTTTACAACTTGTATAAGTAATCAACGTCAGTTTGTTAATTATAGGCAGCTGCAGTAGTACTAATTTATTCGCTGCAGAAACCTTTTCCCGGGTGGTTTAGATGTCGAGTCTTCATTCATATGATCCAGGCATGCCTCTGTGATGAGAATTATTTACTTAATTCTTCTCTCTTCTACGACCAAGAATAAGTTCTTGATCATGTGAATAAAAGGTGGCGAAAGCTAGCAATGGTGCTTTTTCCTTTATTTGTAAAGCTATATCCAACTGATTCCTATTATATATATTATTCCTTTCTAATTACCTATTGAGTCTACGCTGTAATTTTCAACATTCGTATCTCCGATGTTCGATATGACTGTTCTATCTTATCATGAATATTGCATGTGATTAGAAATATCGCAATATATACTATTCATTTAAAGTAACATCATTAATGAGGAAGTTCTATATAATATGCTAATAACAAATGAGTCACCCCCCTCCCCCCCAAAAAAAAAAAAAAATCTCTCTCTCTCTCTCATTTTTTTTCCTCTTCAAAACTATTTTAATCCCATTGAATAAGAGTGAGGAATGATTAAAGGGAGAACCCATCAATCGGACTCCAATTTCTGTCCATTAAAAAATATATATATATATATATATATACATATATATATGGGTCGTGCAGGTGGTGACTACCTTTTCTTTGTTGAAGACATGCAGTCTTCTTGCGAAGCTGGGTGCGCATGCATATTGGTTAAGTGGCACCCCTTTTTATGTCAACTTATATATATATATAGAGAGAGAGAGAGAGAATATATATCAAAGCTAGTTAATTATAAACAAAAACAAGAGAAGAAAAAGAAAAAGAAAAAGAGGAGCTAGTAGTTAGGGATGGGAAGGGAACAAATCAAAAATGATTTGAAGGATCGAACTTTCCAATTAATTATAAACCACATGATATTATATTATATACCCAAAAATACTATTAATGAGAATGTTCTTTTTTAGTTACACAGTAAAAGGAAAAGAATTCCGTCTCACTTTCGGCATTCCAGTTGATCCTCATCATCTTTATATATAATTAGTTAATCTTAACTGTTTCTTTGGTATATTATCATCTTTATATATATATGGGGATTATATAGTACTTCATTTAATCACTCATTAATTAATTGCCTATATATATATATATATAATATATATATAGCGTGAAGAATTAATGATAATATTCTTGATTTCTTATCTCCTAGTACTAGTACATGGTATGCATAGTATACCATATTCCCTGTTGACTATTTTTTGGTCCATTTGGAATCAGATAATATTATATACTAGTAGCAACTGGCAGCTTTTTATTTCTTTTTTTTTTTTTAGAGGAATGAATATTCTTGATTTGTATAAACTATATATATATATAATATTATATGGGTGGCAAAACTGGTGATATAATTATTGTATAAAATATTGATAATGTATGTACGTTCAATATCATTAAAATCATGTATGATATTGACTAGATCTTCGGGTCTAAAAGCGATTTATAACCTGAGGGATCCAATTAGAACTTCTGTTGGTGAATTTATATATTGGCAGGAAGTGGAGAAAATGATTGAGAATAATACAAAAAAAAAAAAAATGATCAGCAAGTCCATTAATAAACAATTATATATGAATTAATTATTAGTTTATGCTTAATTGATCTGTGGAATTATGCATGATATATATATGCCAAGTTCAATGCACTTAATCATCTCATGAATCAATGACGTTCATGATTATATACTCTAAACGAAGTACTATATATTTCATGCTTTAGATTTTCATTAATTAATAATGCCTCGACCAAAACTTATATTGAAATGCATTTTTATTTGGATGTATATATAAATATATATAGCTTGGTTATTATATATTAATATTTATAATCACTACAAGAAAAACGAGCATTCGTAACCGATTATATATTTGTGACGAGAATGACTATTTGAGAAAAAATAAACTTATATTAACAGTTAATAGTCATTTTCGCAAGAAATAACTGGGCACAAATAAGCAGTAGTTTTCTTATAGTAGTGAATGATAATTGTGAATTAAGAAATTATCTGTGTTAATTACTTATCATATTGGTGATGAATTAAACTTGCCCAGCTAGCTAGTGAAATATTCATAAATCCTTTTTCTGTTGTGAAACGAAAGAAATGACTGCATGCTCAAGCTCCCTAGCTAGAGCTTCACGCGTCATATATAGAGGTAGAAACAAGATCATAATAAGATCAGGGCAATCAAAAGGCAACAACTATCACGATCGAAGGTAAAATATTCATTAATCCAATAAAAAATATTTACTCATCCATAAAGAATATAACTATTAAAATCTTATTGAGGAAAAACGCATTAAACGAAATGTTTCTATTAAGAATATTATTGTAATTCTCGTCACAACCTTACAAATAAAAAACTTCCTGGAAAATCAATGAATCATCTTATCAAAGTAAAAATGGTTCAATAATTTGCACAAATCTTAATCAAAGTGTGTAAAATAATCTATTATAATATCAAGATAAAATTAGTATGGAATCCACTGATCATTTATTAATGCAATAGCAAATTCATTTCGATCTCCTTTTCTTATTTGTATATCAAGACCTGCAGGCACACGTCTACATAGGCCTGTGCAAAAATACAATAAGCTCGACCCACCCAACAAAACCGATCCGATCAACCCGCATAAAATCGGATTAAAACTATATGCGGGTTGGATGATGTCCAACCCGCTTTTAAGCGGACGAAACTGATCAAACCATAGCCCCCTCTCTCTTCTTTCTATCCAGCACAAACCCTAGCCCCCCCCTCTCTCTCTCTCTCTATCCAACACAAACCCTAGCGCCTCTCTCTCTATATCCAACACAAACCGTAACGCCTCTCTCTCTCTCTCTCTCTCTCTCTCTATGTAGCAAAAAGACACTACGGATGAAACCCCTCTCTACGAACTGTAGTTCGCCTAATAAGAGATGAGAGTCTCAAAGGAGTTCAGCCCATCCAAGTCCTGTGTGAATCGCAATGACCTCCGCTGCTGCGGCTGCTTCTCCTTCTTAACATGCGTCTCCGATGGTGGCTGTTTCTTGTTCACATCAATACTGGCGGCGGTGGTATCGTTGCGGCCCTTGGCGATGGAAGGGAAGGAAGCCCTCACATTTTGGCCCAACAACTCCACACACACGGCGTCAAAGGAAGTGAAGATTATGGAATTCATGGTTGACCTTTGTCTGATCTCTTTACAAAATATTTCTTGTTTACAGAAAGTGCTGAAATGGTTTTTCCTCTCTCTCTCTCTGTTTGTTTCCCAAGAAATTTCCTTTCGGTTTCTCTTTTATTTTTTTCCTATCGGTAAAGTAAGAAGAAGACGCTGAAATTCTGCAAACTACACTTTTCATTTTTTGTTTTTTGGGATGTTGATCTGAGATTGATAATTTGATATTATGATCAAATCATACAGATGATAGAAATATTTTGTACATCATTGCGGAAGTGAAGAACACAGATTCTTTTTTTTTTTTTGGCCCTCTATGGTGAATGTCGGGTCATACGGGTTCAACCCGATCTCTGTTTGTTAGGGTCGAGTCGGGTAGGTTTGAAACCTTGGATGGGAACACTCGGGTCGGGCACAAACCCAGTTGTTTCAGGTCGGGTTGCTGCCCTACATCTACATGCATATATGGTTAATGTTCTTCATACCTCATGGCCTATAACACTTATTTTCACAGTTCATTAAAGGTTTAGGCATTAAGCTAGCCTATGTTTTTTTTCCTAGTTTTGCCTCATTCTAAGGTGTAATCTTTTATTTGAAGAGTTAAGACTATATATATATATATATATATATATATATATATATATATATATATATATACGATCCCCCTTGGCATTGATATATTGTTCCTGCCACAATTTATTTTATGACAATGAAATAAGGTTTAAATACTTTACTTCAAGAAATAGTGTACAATCAGTTTGACGAGATTAGAACTAATTTTTTAATAAGAGCTATTGTTTTGTTCAATCTCTAGCAAACAATATATTTTTCAAGAATATTTTGTACGTAAAATTTGCACTCTTTATATAAATATTATAGGACTAGAAGGCATGAAATGTACTGACGGTATATATATTTTTTCTAA
The DNA here is from genome assembly GCF_001411555.2 of Juglans regia. Taxonomy (NCBI): domain Eukaryota; kingdom Viridiplantae; phylum Streptophyta; class Magnoliopsida; order Fagales; family Juglandaceae; genus Juglans; species Juglans regia. Next base: position 11,836 of record NW_023361968.1, read on the forward strand.
CATGTCTTCTCTATTGATCTTTTTTGGCATAATGTCCACTTTGAGCTGCATTAATTTAAAGAGTGCAAATTAATATATACTCGATCTTAGAATCTTGTGACCAATGGTCAACTATTTTTCAATAATTAATAAGGTCCTTGGTTTATAATTATTCATGTAAATGATAATGTGTCTCAAGCAGTGAAGCTTAATTCGTGTTGATAATGTGCTGTGAAATAAAAAAAATAAGACAAGATCATAAGTAATTGTAGTACAAAATAGTTTATGAAATTAGTTATTCTACAACTTTATATCATTAGGCCAAGATCTTCTCAAAATTTTACTCGAACTTTAGGGCCTTAAGACGAAGAGAGATAGACACATGAAATAAGTACTGCTACATAATTTATTGAGACTAATTAAATTATTGTTGTCCTGAAAATCTACATGACGGGTAGAATATATATTATAATTAAACCCTATTTTATGTATCTATTTCTCTCAAGTATTATCTAGTGTTCATTGTTGCCCCAAAAGTTCAGATCAAGTTCTTGTGGTATCCTTATCCCTTATATATATATATATATATATATATATATTTATATATATATATATACACACACACACATTTATATATATATATATCATTTGTATATTTTTATGTATACATCTCATACTCTTCAAGATTTCATATACTCATGCAATCATGGTAAGAGGAGAATCAAAAGATAGTAACACCAAGGGGTGGGATATGCATAAATGTAGAAAGAAACCCATGAATGGAAATTCATGTGGTGATCAAACTCAAGTCAAGAAGAAGTTGTCAACCCCTACACATGCATGATGAACCATCTCAATCTATACATATCAGCTCTCCCTCGATCCCTCACACACCAAAATACAATGTGTTCTATCCACCCCCCCTCCAGGAAGGAAAAAAAAAGAATATAAATATAAATTCAAAAGCTAGAATAGGTCTTAAAAATATACCTAGATCAGGAGGAAGCACTACAACAAATTTTACTTTTAGAGAAGAAATTTATTAGAGACGAATTTAATTCCATCCCTAAAAATACTTATCTAGGACGAAATTTAAATTTAGTCTCAAAATATGGATGAGGTTTTCAAAGCGTTCGAATGAATAAATATCTCTTCGAACTATAATTTTTGTGACGAAATATATCATCTCAAAATTAGAAATATGTTCAAACGGGTAAATAAATGCTCGAATAGTGAGTTACCATTTGTTCAAATCGTTTTGTATCTATTCGAACAATAATCTTAGCGGAAAATTACATATAATTTTTCCGGGGGAAGTTCAAAACAGTTCCAACTTAAATTTTATGTTCGAACGAGATTTTTTGGTTGGAAAATCTAGTGGGATGGTTGCAAGATAGTTCGAACTCAAAGAAATTGTTTTCGTACTAATTTGAACATCACATTTATTCAATCGAACGACTTGTTTGGTGGGAAATTATAAAAAAAAAAAAAATTAGGGATTTCATTTAATATTGTTCAAACAAAAGTTTTATGTTCGAACGGGAATGAACTTTGTTCAAATCCAAAATAAACGTTCGAACGAGATTGTTTAATTATAATAATTTATTGAAAGACATCCAAAATACCTTAAAAATAAATATCTTTTTAATTTATTAGTTATCATTTTCAAAATATAAAAAATATATATATATTATATAGTATTATTTATGGTGAATTAAAATATTTCATGTTCATAAATTAATTTAAAAATATTTGAATGAGTTCTTTTATGTTAGATTTGATTTTTAGTTAAATAAATATTACTTTAGTAAAATAAGAAAACAATATTTTTGACAATAAACAAGCTAGGAAACACAAAAAATAAAAATTATACACTAATTATATCCCAAAAATATAATGTACATAAAAGTCAAATAAAAACTAAAACTATTTATCTAGCATGTAGCCAAAATCCTCCTGTAAGGCAGATTTGCGTCCCTCCATCTCGTGAAGCTTCCCCATGATGGGATCAATGATCTCCTTGATCAAAAGTCGGTGATACTCCTTTAACAGAGATTGTACCTCATCCAAAGTAGCCCCAACAGGCTATGTCTAAGCAGGAGTAGAAACTGGCTCATTCGTCGTGCTACTATCTTATGTTGCTGGAATATTAGCTCGAGTCTTTCGCAAGTAACCCTCACTTCCGCTGAATGTCATCTTGTTAAGAGGCCCAATCTATGGCTGCCTCCTCACAATCATTTACATATTAACCCCCAATTGAACTAGGATGTTAGAGATCATCAGTGCAAATAGTAGACTACCTCCACTAGAATAGCGTGACTCAAATCGAATCCAGTAGAAGAAATATAACAACAAATCAATCGGCTCTTCTCGAGCTATTCGTAACATAAATCTAGCTCGCTCGATGCCAAAATATGTCTTGTGTTTTCTCGGATCGATGTTAGTGGAAACAATTAAATTTAGCATTCTAAAAAATGTTGTACAGTCTACCTGCCTGATGATCTTGCTGCCATCATATGGAGGAGCCGAAGTGTCCAACATCATCTAACGAACCTCATCGTCTATGAGACTGTCATCTGCTGGAGCATCGTCCTCACACTATCACCCTCACTATTTGTCCCTGCACCCGGAGCAGGCGGTGCAACCAATGCAGGGTATGCACCCATCATGTGCAGGATACCAATAAAATCAAAAATAATAGACGGTGAAATAGTAATATTCACTCCTCGAACGGTAAAGGTGAAGGTATCCGCATCAGACTCTATCTCTCCCATGGTACGGTAGAATTCACTGACCATGTCCGGATAGGCAACACCCCTCTACTGACAAATTGGTGCTCATCCCCGATCGTTGATAATGAAGTACATGCTCTGTCCATCCCAGGCAATATCACTGAAGTCATCTAGAATAATCTCCCGCTCAACAAATATCGGTCTCCGCGGCTGAGCACTAGGTACTCCTCTAGGTTGTTCGGTTTCGTTCCCATGTTTTCTTCCACTAGTTGTCATTAGTTCACTGTTGATCATAAAATCACAATGAATATAAATAAAATATTAATAACATTGCATTAAATAACGAATATTAAACAACCCCTTCAAACAGAAATAATGTTGTTCGAACTAACCATAATTACAATCTGAAAGCTAATCACCAAGTTTGAACTAAACACACATCGATTCAAACGGGTAAGAGTCTCATTCGAACTAGAGAATTATACGTTCTATTTTGGCCCAACGGTACTAAATCTTGACTATTTGGCCAAAAGGACATCTAAGTTCGAACAGAAATAAATGTTCGAACTATTCTTAGGTCTCGTTTGGTTATGCAGTTCAGTTGAGATGAGATGTTTTGTTGAAAGTTGAATAAAATATTGTTACAATATAATTTTTTATATTATTTTTGTTTGAGATTTGAAAAAATTGAATTTTTTATTATATTTTATGTGGGAGTTTAAAAAAGCTGTAATAATGAGATAAAATAGGATGAGATGAGATTAGATTAGATGGTTTTGTATATCCAAACCGGGCTATGTAAATCATATGTGTTCGAATAGACAATATCATATTCCAACACTGCAACGCCTGTTTGGCAATTAAGCATTCGAACGGCCTTGAATCCATTCGAATGAAAACTTGCCAAACAACCATGGTTGAGTCAACTCAGCACCAAACATAAAACATATAAGAACCCTTCGAATCCTTCGTTTAAATGGGTAGAAATGATTAATGAGTAAAGCCTAATCATTTCTACCGATAATTTCTACCGAAAAACACCAAAATGGGGTCGGATTGATTCTAAATCCGACCCCGTTCACAGATGTCAAACATCCTCCGTAGATATACTAACAATGTAGAAGATGATTGAGGGCATACCTCTTAGATGATAGGGCTTTCAACGGTGGAGTTGGTGGCAGTGACGGGGACGGCAACGAATTGGAAGATTAGAGCTCGTGGGTTTGAACTGGAAACTTTTCTCAGATGCATTTGTTCTGTTCTATATTCGAACTGGGTATTTGTATAGAACAGTCTTGTTTTAACAAAAAATGTAGGGTTCGAAAATATGTCATATGCATTAAATAAGTTCAAACAGACGAGAATGTTGTTTGAACGGGGTAATAAATTATTCTAATATACCTTGACCTGTTCGAACGCTTCAAGTGTATATATATATATATATATATATATAATAGTGACTCCATGTTTAGAAGGGTTCTAGCCGATCTACTCTTCTCCAATATCTATATATATATATATATAGCCGATCTAATCTCTCTCTCTCTCTCTCTCTCTATATATATATGAATATTATAATACTAATATGAATATTATATAGTATAGTATATACTAACACTATATATATGTATAGTATATATATAGTGGACTACATTAGTTGTTTTAAGGTGAGAACTTGTTTAATGGATTATATTAATATAATGTTAGTATATACACTACGTATAGTATAGTACTTGTATAGTGTTAGTATATACACTAAGTATATATAGTGTAGTATTTGTATAGTGTTAGTATATACACTAAGTTATATACACTAAGTATAGTACAGTATGAACATTATATAATGTATATATAGTATATATAATAGTATATATATAATATATATTATAGATAATAGTATACTATATAGTAGAAATATATGAATTATATAGTATATTAGTATTATATATTAATTTGTATAATATATTTGTTCGAATAGATATGGTACGTGTTCGAACAGACAATATGTTATTCGAATAGTTAGTGTAGTGCATCAGAGATTGTTCGAATGTGTTTGACTTGTAGAATGTGTTTTGCGGGAAACTTGACACCAAATAGATGGAATATACAATGGCTCGAATAGTATATTAATCTATTCGAACGGATATTTGGCATACAAACCAATATGACATGGTCTCATTGCGTAGAGAATATGTTCAACCCAAACTAATTGAGGCTAAAATGTCAGAAGAATTTAAATCAACTGAAGTGTCTAGTGAGGGTGAGAACAACTTGTCTAGCAGTACTGATAGTGAATGAATTTCAAACAGATATTTGTGTAAGTATTATTCTTATAAATAAACGTAACATTTGTTCGAATAATAATTTATTACAATTTCAAATAGATGTGCCTCCCAAATGCAAAGCAACATATGCGCCATTCTCATCCATTACTGACTCCTCGTGTGATTCACCTACCATCAATAGTAGGCCAACATCACCAGACCCAGAACAATATATTTTTTCAAATTAAATAAGACATTTAATGCTCTATCTTATTATTGTATATATAGTTGTTGTAAGCCAGCGCTGAGGTCAAGGCACTACTAGGGGTGTCTGTACAGAGAAAGCAAGAAAAATGGATAAATTAAAGTAGATATTCCTGATGATTTCACCGATGGCTCCAAAGATTCGGTAGCGTGACTTCCTTCTTATGTTGGTACACTTACTCACACGTATGCACCAATGGTTACATCCTCCTGGGCTAAAGCTTCCCAAGATGTAAAAGACCACATAAAAAATAAAAAATCATTACCTGGTAATAAGTTACATCCTAAGAAACTAAGTATAACAAGTTAATTCAAAGTTACTGTGTATTTATACTAATTGTTCATAAATTTTGAATGGAAGAGTTTGAACTTAATTTTGGCCGATAAGAGGATCGACAAACGGTTGAGAAACTAATGTCGAATGCATTTTGAAGGTACAAAGATTGATGGCATGCACACTATTAGAAGTTCAATACTACAACAGAAGCACGCCAAAATCCATTCCAAGCAATGCCACCAAACGAATGGGAAAAAGTTTGTTATATGTTTGAAGATTCTGCTTATTAAGTAATTTCGTTGCTATCTTTTTTTAACATTATATGATAGATGTATTAAACATATAGACATAATATTTTTTTTAGCAACAGATTATTGTGAACAAAACAAATAGATCAAATTTAATGATACACCATTATGCGGATTCTCGATCTTTTCATCATTTGTCTAAAAAAATAGTAAGTTATTCTAGTCCCGGTTAAATATTAACATATAATACAATTTTCTAATTTAATTTCTAATATAGATTTTCATTTTACAGGAAGAAGAAAGTTTTGCTCACTATGATTTGACATAATTGTATGCTCACAAAAAAATCGTAATGGTGTTTGGACCAATTCCGAAGCAGAGGTAAATTATGTAAATTTAAATTTATTTAAGTTCATTGTCTAATAATGTTTTTGTTACTTATACTAACTTTATTTTTTTTTTTTGTAGGACAAGATGATATCTCTTAAGGAAACTGTTACAGATCCATCTGATGAATCATCTGTCAACAATGCTCAGATCTTTTCTCAAGTTCTTAGATCATGTTTTGGATATTTGAGGGGCTTAGAACGTTGCGTGAAACCATCCTCAACATCATCATCTTCTTCTAGAGCCATATCAGATGACGACAAAACTAAGAAATTAGAGGAAGCAACACTTAAGATAGAACGATTGAAGTCCAAGGAAAAAGAGTTGCTGACCCGATTAAATCAAGCAGCGGATTTAGAGGCGAGATTAGAAGTGAACATGCAGAGGAGACTGGGGACAAAGGTACAAAAAGCCGTATTTGAACAATTTGAGTCAATTATGTCTCAAAACTCTATGTCACCACCACAATTTTAAAATTTATTTTTTCTTTAATTGTCTTTCTATTATGATGTTCCAAAACATTTGAACAATTGTGATGCTTGAATTACAATTTTTATAATATTAGTATGATATTTTTAATTAAATTTCATTATGTATGATTAATACCGTTCGAACGGTTAATTACCATTTATAAATCCATTCAAACAAAAAAGACTCATTTGAACAAAAACTAACCCATTCAAACCACAATCAAGAAATACAGTCCGTACATCCGTTCGAACAATAAAATATTTCTTCGAATATAATTAATATGCAAAACCCCATTTGAACAGACAAAATTTTCGAAAATAAAATGTCTGTTTGAACAGACCTAATTTATTTTTGAACACAAGTCATTTGAAAACTTTATTAGTTCGAACGCATAAAATTTGTTCGAACACTCTGTCCGTTCGAACATGATTAACTATGATTATTAGTTCTAATCAAAATTTCATATTGTTTGAACGGACGTGTCGATTCGAACTGAAAGGTTTCCATTTGAACGGTTTTTTGAGATGAAATTGGTTCGTCTCAAAAAGAATCTCGTTCGAATAGTTTCGACTGGTTCCGTCCAATTTCGTTCCTGAAAATCATTTTTTGAGACAGGCTTTTTGAGATAAAATATAGATGAAATTTTTTCATCTCTAAAAAGATTTTGGGACGAAAATTTTGTTTTTTGAGATAACTTTTTGTCTAAAAAAAAACAGTCTCTTATAGTGTAAGTATATGTTTTATGAAGATCATGAACAACTTATAATTTCAAAAAATTAAATCAATAATCCAAACAACCATATATCATTAAACATTTTAGGAATATATTTGCATGGCCCTCTCCTACCAACCAATTTGCAATTACCCCCCAAAACTATCGAATTCAACACCATTGATCATTACATTGTAATCCCTCAAAAATTGGCTTTTGTGACTAATTTATTACAACTAAAAAACTATTCACAACTAATTTTAGTTACAAATAGTCATTTCGCTATATATTTTTACAATTTTCAAAATGGTTATTTTTATTTATTTATTTATTTTTATTAAGATCATTACCTCTTATATATAGAGAATAAAAAAGGAGAATAATTTTTAAATAAATTGATCTCTTTTTTGAGTAAAAATATAAGTGAAGCGAGATCAAAAGTTGATCATATTGATCTTTATGTATAGCTGCATGCATCTAATTTGAAGTTGCATGCTAATCTTGAATTTAAAAGTCATTATAAATTGCTATCAATATCTAGAGCCGAAAAGGCAAGAAATGACAAAAGAACGAATTAAAGAGTCGAAAAGGCCAGAGTTCAATATATAATTAAAAATACTCCAAGGCCTAACTTGATTTATTTTTATTTTTATAACAATGTTGTTGATGATAATCATCATGTTAGGTTCCACAAATGCAATCCAAATTGAATCCAGTGATTGCATGGGAGGATGCTTATAATGTGCTCCATAAAGAAAAGGGATCATGATCTAGTGTTTGTGAAGGTCACTAACCCACCCTTTGTGCCAAGCTATCATTGATTCAGTGTCGTTTATTGCGTTTGGATATTTTTGTTTAATTCAAATGGCAAAACCGATGATCAAATTTAAAAAAAAAAAAAAAAAAATAGAAAAACGCAGTGGTGGGCGGGTGGGGCAAATAGGAATACAATATATAGCTTATGGTGATCAGATCATGTCGTTTAATGAAGCTTTACAAAATGGAGTTGGGAAGCTGACACGTGGCACCCACTCCCACTTTCTAGTGGAGAATTTCTTGGCCACCCTTGAATCTTTATGCAGATCTATTACGTTTACCCACGCGATCTTCCCTAAATCATTTGGTATTGGTGGATGGGCCATGTTGGGACCCACCCACTAAAAAAAATTTCATTATCTCCCACACCCACGTCCTCCCCACCCATGCCATTATTTCTTTTATATATATATATATATATATATATATTTAAATATATTCATCTTTTCTATTATTTTTTTTTTAAATTTTTGTGTCCCAATATTCTATCTTTAATGTTTATATGTCAAATAATAATGGGTTTCCACTTAATTAATCTAAAGTCCTGTCTTAATCTGTTTTTTCACAACTTTTCTTCTCTGATCTGATCTTTGTAATTACGTCAAATAATTGTCGCTTCAACAACCTCATGATAATGGCCAATGATCACCACCTTCATTCCTATCAAGAATTTTTTTTTTTTTTGGATTTTTGAGATTAATTAAGATCATGAGGTTCATCATCTGAACTAGTTTTCATGTGTTGATTAGCAAGCCGGCCAAATCTGATCTCCACTAAACAGATCATGGATTATTAAACCTACTAGTTAGATCATCTGATATGGACATGCATCTCATTAGGGACTGATCACTAATTGGCCGGGGTCCTACTCATTATAACATGCGTATTACCGTGGGCATCATGTGGATCAATCTTAGGTACTTATCATTTGACAAAGATTAATCACACATATGCATGGTATAAGAAAACTTCTTATTTGAAATCAATTATTTCCTACAAAAATAACTATTTATTATCAAAATAAGTCTATTACAAATAATCATTTTCGTTGCAGATAATCAATCAGAAATACTCTTTTTTTTCTTGTATGTGTATGTATATATATATATGCCTGCGTGAGGTCAGCATGTAGTGCTTTTTTTTCTTTTTTCTTTTTGCACATTTTTTAGAATAATTTCTCTCTCTCCCCCTCTCTCTTTGAGCTAGCATGAGATCAAGTAAAAGATGATCATGTGGATCTATATCTGATAGATAGCTAATTATAGTACTACGTAATATGCAAAGTTTGTAAGGAAAGTTAAGGGATTAACATAACCTAAATAAAGAAATGGAGATGAGATCATGCTTAATTTCAACCTTGAGTGGATATGACAATAGCGAAAAAAGAAATAAAGATTTGCTAGCTAGCTAGCTATGATCGATCAAAGAGTCATCGATCGATCGATCTATAGCTAGCTAGATTATATATATAGCTACTATATGAACCACCAATGAAGACGTACGTTGATGAATAATATATATATATATATATATATATATATATATAATACGACCTAGTTTTTTTTAAATCATGGGTTGGATCCAACTGCTGATATGCATGAGGATGAAGCTCCTATATTATATCTAGCTAGTGGTACTGGTAAAAAAAAAAAAAAAAAAAAAAAAATAGGAAAAAAGGGTCCCCAATTACTCATGATGATCAGTATCTCACTAAAGGATGGATGGATGGATGGATGGATGGATGGATGCACAAAACCTAATGCTTTGTCAGTAGTGCTCATGCTTACGTAGTGATGGAGACCCAGAAAAAAAGGGATTATGCTATGCGCGTGCTTTCTAAGCGTAACACATTATACCTAGACTACTGGGATATATAGATTTTCTTGCCTCTTAATGATTCCAGTTATCATTTTTTCTTCCCACCTGCAACAAAACCTAAGATCTCCATGATATATATGCCTCTCTCTCTCTCTCTCTCTCTCACACATGCACAAGTTGGAAAACCAACAAATTAAAACGCATTAACGTACATGATCATCTCGACTAGCATCATCCCTAGATTCAAGTACTTTTTATGATCATTTTAACCATGCATTCTCTCTTTGTAATTCATATATAAAGATATTATTACACAGGAGTACTGATCACTAATATCTGTACGTGTACATGATGATGATCATGATGTTATGGCCAAGACAATTAAATCGATCATTTCTAATTATAGTATTACAAATGAGACATTAAGTGATATATATCCCATCAATATCTTCTTAATTAATTGTTAATATGGACTTTCCTTGCAGATATTGAGAAAAACAAGGAAAAAGAAAAGAAAAGAAAAGAGGGAGAGGGAGCATAAAGATCAAAAAGATGCTGATCATTGACTTGAAGTGGGTGGGAGTACAACTAAAGCAATTAAAGGAATCCAAAAGCAGAAGAGAGGCACACGCGTGGTCTTTTGGGTTCTGCTGTCTTCACTAAATCTTCATAAAATTATAAGCTTATAGCCTTTGCCATAATAATATTGCATAGCATACATGATTTCATTGCCTCTCCCACATCGATCATCACTCTCGATCCATCCCTCTCTCTTCTCTTTGGTGGATTGGTGGCAGAGGCATCATTAAATATTGGTATCCATCACATGGGTCTGTGTAGAAATGCGTATCACACTAAAGGGACTACGTACATATATATATGTATATATATATATATATATATCAGCACGCAGCTACATGATATATATATATATATATACACTTGGACCATTCTCTAACTATTCATTTGCATAGGCCCCAGAATCTAGCCCTAATTCCACCCCTCCTGATCTCCACCTGCCAAAATGGCTAGCTAGCTATGATAGCTGTATCTCTACTTCGCAGCAGATATTAATTTCCATCATCTTTCCACTGTGTTGTACTCTCATTTGCTCTCACTAAGAGTACGTACAATATCATACTGATCACCGATATATTCATGCTTTTCTGCCTGAAGATTTGATGCATACAAGGACAAGAAGGATGATATGGACACTGATTTGGTATGCACTAGAAATTAGAATGTACGTACGTACATTGACGATCGTCAGGATCTGAGGGAGACATGAGTAGTTTTGGTGAATTATATATGTTGGATCTAAAAGAAAGTAAATTTGAAAGAGCATCGATCACACATGCAGTACTACATGACATACAATTAGAACCAAAATATATCTTTTCAGTGATGATCATCATCATGTTATTTAAAACTCCTTTTATTTTCAACCCTTTTTCTTTTATCATATGATCTATTGCAGCTTCTTTAAAAGCATGCATCGCTTACTTTTAAAGCCACAATCATACTTATAAATTATAATTAGATTTTATCAATATTTCCTTCTTTCCATCATTATCGTATAATTCCCACTAACTTCTAAAAGATCCCACCAGATCATCAACTAGCTCCGGTCTTTCCATGAGCCCTCAGTCAATTAATTACTTTCACCATAAATTTATTTATTATTTTTTTGTAGATGCCTCTCATATCAACCTATAGGGTTCTAAACTAAGTTGATTTCATGATCTACAAAATATCAAACCAAAAGTCGTTATTTTAACAGTGTAATCTGTCTCTTAATTAATTCACTCATGTTGATCATTTGGCCTTGATGGATCAGGATCATAAAATTAAACAAATCTGGGAAAGAATGCATGATGACATGGCACGTGCCCTTGTTAAGATATTTGTGATCCACATGTGAAATAATTCAAAGAGCTCAAAAGGGATAGATATATATATATATATATATATATATATATATATTTATATATATATAAAGGATCAGATCCGCCTCCAACTTAACATTTTTGCTGGCGAAACAAAATGCAGTAAAAGATCATATATAGTCATGTACTCGATCAATCGATCCATGTTAGTTAACGTTGGCCCATCGAACCATCGATTGTCTGCTGCATCAAACTACAGGCCTTCCACCACTACTTAACTCATGATCACAACGACAGGCATTATATGTATTGATGTAACCCCATCAAGATTTACTACTTCCAGTGCGCGCTCCACGCGTGCGTAAAATATAAAAGCATAAATATATATATATATATATATATATATATATATATATATGGACCAGTAGTATATATCACGAAATTATGAAGATTCTTTCTATAGATATTTATAAAGAATAAAGAGAGAGAAAAGTTTTAATCAAGGCTATATAAAAATAAACCTACAAATTGATCAAAATGTGGTTTGCTATGCATATATTATATTGTAAAGTTATTTTTATTATAAAGTAGATTTAATATATATATATATATATATCATATGAAGTTATATCAGTTTGTGAGTTTACTTTTATAATATTTTTTTATGGTAGTAAGATTGATCACAAGAGAAATAAATGAATGCAATTCTATAGAGAACTGAAGTTGTTGGGCTGAATTAACTGCTTGAATTAAGTTTTGTTAACAGAATATTGGTGTTTATAACACTACAACAAATTTGAGCTTTTGGGATGAAATTATTTTGGAACAAACAAAATTCCATCTCTATTCAAAATCGTTCAAATTTGTTAAATTTCGTCTAAAAAAATTGATGACTTTACAAAATTGTTCAAACTATCAAATAACCGATCGAACAATATTTTCTGTGACGAATTAAATCGTCTCAAAAAGTTTTTTCTATTCAAACAGTGAAATCTTGGCGGCACTACAACAGAATGTGTGTTTTGTGACAGAGGAAACTGTCACAAAAAAATGGCAAACCGTCACTAAACATATTTGGTGACGGTTTGAAACCGTCACCTAAAGTGCGTCACAGAAAACATTTGGTGACGGTTTACTGTTCAACCGTCACAAAAAATATTTTTAGTGACGGTTGGAAGTGTTCCGTTCGGTACAACGTTCGAACGTTCCTTTTTTTGTGACAGTTATGAACTGTCACAGAAAATCACGTTCGGACGTAAAATCAAACGTACGGACGTTATACCCAACCGATTGGCGTTCGAATGAGAGAAGTTGACGTTTGTTGGATATCGTTCGAGCGTATCATATTTACGTTCTAATGTCAATGCGTCCGAACGTTAATTACAATAAACGTTCGAATATTTGTTCGAACGTAAACGTAAATGTTCAAACGTAGCGCATTTAATGTTCGGACGTTATTTCGAATGTAAACGAAGGAGCGTCCGAATGCAAGTTCTTTGTTCGAACGTTAGTCAGTTTAACATTCGAACGATTCAATTGTATTTACGTTCGAACGTTTGTTATAGTGTGAACCAACGTTCGAACGATTTTTATTTACATTCGAACGTACAGATCAGAAATTCTATTTTAATAAAATTTAAAAACAAAATACCAATTGTATCATATTACATACGCAATTAACAAGTAACAATGTCTTATAAAAGTACAAAATTAGATATTAAAACTAGTCAGAAATATTAATAAAATTTATTTCTTCTTTTTCCCTCGCCCACGGGGATTCTGTTGCAACGACATAACACGCTCCATTTGCACCATCATCTCTCGTTGCACTTGCTCTTGCACTTCACTGCGTATTCTTTCCTCCTGGTCTCTCTGTTGGTCCTGCAAACGCGTCTCTAAATGAGACTGTCGTTCTAAGAGAGACTCTAACTCTTGCTGTCTCGACCTCATATACTCATTCTCACGCCGTGCAGCTTCTAAATCTGCTGTAAGATTATTAATTTGTGAAGCCGATGAGGTTGAGGAGAATGAACATTTATGCTTGATAGATCGTCCCAAACCTCTTGCCATACTAGACTGCGGCCCGAGCACTTGGGTGAATATGTCTATGTCACTAGGAGAGGATTCCGCAGAAGTCGACTGCATCTCCAACATTTTGCTCTGCAATTTAAAAGGTAATGATCGTAAATAATTAATAACATATTAAAAGAAATAGAAATAAGAAATAAACTATTAAAATGTTCTATAAAAAATTTATTTAACAAAATTAACACTGCTTACATAATTATCTGCAGCGACAGGATCCATCCACTCACTATGCTCATTAGTGTGAGCAGCAGCATAGACATGAATGAGGGAAAAATTTTCAGGATCATCACGTTTCTAACAAAGCGACAATATTAGCAATTTTAAAAAGATAATGTTAGTACTTATCAGAAAGAATATCAGGAAAATAAATTAATTCTATAATTTTTTAATTACCATTTTTTCAGCAAGACGGTGGAATGACCTTGAACCGGCACGATGGTGGACAGTCAGAACGGATCTATTCTGTGCATTTGTAGAACTCAAGTGCTACAAAATATATTAAAAATATTAATTGTAATATGTATACATATAATGTATAAAACGAATATGAATGTAAATAATTAAAAGATATAAATGTAAAATACCTGATAATCTGGAGATGCGAAAAGATCACAACACTTTCTCCAATCATCTAACTTCATTTGTTGAAAAGGAGACTGCGCAGCCTCTTCCAACGTCTCAAACTTCTTGAAGTGGTCATGACATCGTCCTTTGTGACGTCGGAATAGTGTAGCCATCAACTCATTCACGGTTCTTAAATCCTCGCTACGGCCAAAGTCGAGGTCGAATTCATCCTAACAAGGGAATTAGGTAAAAAATATAATATATTAATCTAAGTGAAAAAAATGTACTGAAAAGTAAACTCACCAGCACACGACTTCGAATGTGCTCCTTAATCTCATTCGGAACATCTCGCCATGAGCGCACATAAAATGGAGCATAAGCTCGAACTACTGTGCCAATATAGGAGAAAAGCGCTGATGCACTATCATCCACTCCTCCAGTGGAATTATCAGGAATTGTGATCTTCAGTTTACCGTGCCTTCTATTTTTTTCAAGAGAGATTCCACGTGTATAGCCACGACCGCGACGTGCAGATGCATGAACTACATGATAATAATAGATATACTATAATTATAATTATATAGTTATTGAGAAAAAAGTATTAACTATATATATAATTATCAACGACAATATTTCCTTACTGGTAGGTGTCGACTGGCTGTTGTTCTCTTTGTGTTAGCTTGATCTTCAGGAACGGATTCCTCGAGTGGGGAGTCCTCAATGGATTCAGGACTTGGACTTGGCGGAGGCACATTTCTTCGTTGTCGTTTTGGCGGCATTCTTTAAAATAATTAATTATATCAAAGAAAATTAATTAGAAGAAATTATGAAAATTTAAGATATTTTATAGTCACCTATATAAATAAAATATTTAGTACTTTTATTCTTCAGATGAATTTTCCATGCTTGTTTCAAAATCTCCATCAATAACATCTTCATCATCATCATGCACCTCTTCTTCATCATCTTTATCCACCTCCTGCCCGGATTCTGATTCGTATTCATCTTCTGACTCGTCTTCTTCATCTTCCTCCAAACTGACTTGAATTGAATGATCATTTAATACAGACGGGTCGAGATGTACGGGTGGGACATCATCTCTACACAAGGGGAGCAACTCGAGTGCACCGAGGTCAACAAACAAGTTAATACCCTCTCCATCTTCCTGGTATGCCTCAACAATCGGATTGTCATCTTCATCTCCACTATTCTCGTAATCTGCACTCGTTCCTGCTTCATATATATTTCGAGGAACAAATTTTTGTACAACTCGCCAAGTTATCTCCCCACTATCTTCATCAGCACTTTTCATTGGATCAATCAAGTAATAGACTTGGGTAGCTTGACAAGCCAATACGAATGGATCATCTTCGTACCATTTAGATGCAGTATTGACACTCGTAAAGTGATTATCCCTATGTATCGAAACCCGACCACCGCCTAGATCCCACCAATCACATTTGAAGACATATGTTACAGACCCACCCAGATATTTCAATCCGATAATATCCGTATGACACCATAATAGTCAATATCATCTGTTCCATGACTCCCCTCGACCAACACACCACAGTTTTGAGTCTTTCTATTACGTTCACGGTCCAAAGTATGGAATCTATAACCTCGAACCGTGCATGCAGTATATCGAAGTGCTCTATTTGAGGGACCACGGGCCAATGCATACAATTCAGAAGAAATTGATCCGGGATCACGAGCACGTTGTTCCAAAATCTAAAAATTGAAATAGTATATATTTATTATTTTATTATCCAGAGTTAAAAATTTCACAATATAACATATATATAATTTTAGTTCATACACGTTCTTCAAACCATCCGGGAAATTCTTCCTCGTGTCTTGCCTCTATATTTTCTACGCCTTCCGTTCTAAGTTTGTCCATGTGGTCACTGTTATAACATGTTGCAAAAGAAGTATATTTTGAGCACAACAATTCTAATTAATTTAAAGAAAACTATAATTATTCAAATAAATTAAATGACATACCTAAGATAATCATCAATCTCTCGGCAGTTATTTAGCACATACCACCGAACTTTACCCAACTCTCCATCAATTAAATCGTAACCTGTTTGTGCACCCAAGGGTCGTACATTCTAGGGAAAACACTGATAGCTCACGAGGAGGCGGAGTAGCAAGATCAGCATTTCGCTCTTGACGACTAAATCGTGTCTCAACACCACGAAGATATAGAGAGCAAAATGTTAACCATTCATCGTGTATATAAGCCTCTGCTATTGAACCCTCAGCTTTGGCTTTATTCCCAACAGTGCGCTTCAATCGACCCAAATATCTTTCAACTGGATACATCCAACGGAACTGCACCGGTCCACCCAGAAGTACCTCTCGCGGTAAATGTATTGCTAAATGGACCATGACATCAAAAAATGATGGTGAAAAGATCTGCTCGAATTTACATAGTATAGTAGCAATGTCTTCTTCCAATTTCGACAACACATCTCGATTTACTACCCGAGCGCACAAATCCTTGAAAAACATACATAGTTCAGATATGGCGACACGTACATTAGATGTCAGCTTCCCACGAATTCCCACAAGTAATAACTTCTGCAAAAATACGTGACAATCATGACTTTTCAATCCATTGATTTTCCAATCATCAGGACTCACGCATCTACCAATATTTGAAGCATAATCATCTGGCAACTTCACACCTTGCAACCATTTACATAAATCAATCCTCTCCTCCCTCGTCATCGTAAAACATGCATGCGGCATGACCACCCTGTTGCCTTCCACCCGCAAATGCAGATTATGTTTAATTCTCATTTTCTCAAGATCTTTCCTCGTCTTGATCGTGTCTTTCGTCTTTTTGTTAATACTCATCAATGTACCCAGTATATTATCACAAATATTCTTCTCTATGTGCATTACATCCAAACTATGTCGCAACTTCTTCTCCATGCATGATTTGCCGGTAAATAACGTCGATGACCCATGAAACACAACTTCTGAGAAAATTTTAGCCACTCACTAGCAGTTTCTTTATTACACGTCGGACACGCTAACTTCCCTTTGGTACTCCAGCCGGAAAGATTCCCATACGCCGGAAAATCATTTATGGTCCACATTACCGCAGCATGCATCTGAAAAGATGTCTACTTAGATGCATCATAAGTTCTAACCCCTGTTTCCCATAACTCTTTCAGCTCTTCAATCAACGGCTGCATGAATACGTCAATATCATTTCCAGGTGATCTAGGGCCAGGGATGAGTAAAGTTAACAAAAAGTTTGGCGCCTTCATGCACCTCCATGGTGGAAGATTGTACGGAATCAATACCACGGGCCAAGTGCTATAACTTGTACTCATATTCCCAAAAGGGTTGAATCCATCGGTTGTGAGTCCCAGGCGCACGTTCCGAGCTTCTAACCCGAACTCTGGATATTGATTATCGAAAGACTGCCACGCAAGTGAATCAGCTGGATGCCTCATATACTCGTCATTCTTAACTCTTTTCTCCTCATGCCACCTCATATCATGAGCTGTTTTCTTACACATATATAGTCTTTGCAACCTAGGTTTCAAGGGAAAATACCGCAACACTTTAACCGGTACGTTTTTCTTACCTTTCCACCTCGACTCTCCACATACAGGACATGCTTGTTTTTCCTTATTCTCCTTCCAGAACAATACACAATCATTCTTGCATGCATGTATGGACTTGTACTCAAATCCTAATCCCTTTCTCAACTGTTTCGCTTCATAAAAGTTCTTAAGCAATGCAGACCCTTCGGGAAACACCTCGTTAAATAAGTCTAATACCATGTTTATTGCTTTCGTCGACATCCCACACAATGATTTTATGTGAAGTAACCGCACAATAAACGACATTTTGGAATGTTTTGTACAACCTGGGTAAAGCTCGCGCTTTGCATCTTCCCACAGTGAAGGAAAATTTTGACAATCAGTCCCTGATCCACCACTTGAGGCATTGTCGTTAACCTCATCCATAAACATCCCAGCTCCAATGTCACCCAACATCTCCTCCATCTCATCATGCTCATAATCATCATCCATGTGCCGTAAATAATTGTGATGATCGACCAATACATCTACTGACCCTTCATATGGCTCACCATGCAATACCCATCGCGTATACCCCAGATCCATACCGTTCACAAATATATGACGCTCTACTTCATCCAATCCTATCGCACACAAATTTTTACACCCTCGACATGGACACTTAATGGAACCACGACTATCAGCAGAGGCCCGTGCAAAATCAATGAAAGTTCTTACTCCACATGCATAGGGTACGTAATCCTTTCCAAGTCTATCGTCCAGACGCATCCAATTTTTGTCCATTTCTAAAAACATCTATATATTAATAACACGTACATTGAAAATTCACATGCATGTCATGCTCCAATTCTCATTACTTTTTTGATAATGTAGTTGGTCCTATCCCATTCGAGATTATATTCTCCATATTACACAAATCTCGTCACTCTACTAATTTCCACGTTAGTAGAAATTCCGGCAGCACCTCCCCATAATTCTCAAGTATACATGTTCAAATATCGGGATTGTGACCCTACGAACAGTATACCCGAAGAACAATAGAAGAAGATACCGAAACTTCATATTAAACGTGGAAAGTAGCGAGTAACAAAAATGTGTAATACAGATAATATAATCTCAAACTGTCCACACTGGACAATTCAGGAATCAGTGGACACATAAATGTACACTGATTCCCGAACGGGTCTAAGGGTATTTATGCAATGTCACACGCATCTAGCAAAAAATCATACTAACAATGTCTCCATATTGTTTACATTAACAATGTCACCTTCAAGTAGTGTTATATTGTTAAATTAAAGAGAGATGGAAGATAATTATGTGACCCTAAGTTTCGTGCCTTGTACACAACGAGGGAGAATTATCTTGAAGAAATGTTTAAATTTTAGTCTAATTACTTAACCGTCACAAACTGTCCGACCTTAACAACTCTCAAGGCCGGAGAGACTATGACAGTCAAGCAATTAAATTAAAATTCCAACATTTCTTCAAGATAATATTCCCTCGTTGTGTACAAGATCATCATTCTTAAAGTATAATTTTAATTGTTATACTTAATTTCAAATGTTATACTATAATTTTAATTATTATAATTCGTAAAGAGTTATTTTAATTGTTTTACTTAATTTCAAATATTATTATCACATTTTAATTATTACTATTCGTAGAGTTGAATTTTAATTATTATACTTATGCTCAAAGGTTATAATATAAATATTTAATTATATTATAACCTTTATATTTAATTATCATACTTAAATTTCAATGGTTATACAATAATTTTAATTATTATAATTATTAAAGAGTTACTTTTATTTATTATTACTTAATTTCAAATATTATTATAAATATTTAATTATCATACTTAAATTTCAATGGTTATACAATAATTTTAATTATTATAATTCTTAAAGAGTTACTTTTATTTGTTATTACTTAATTTCAAATATTATTATAAATATTTAATTATCATACTTAAATTTCAATGGTTATACAATAATTTTAATTATTATAATTCTTAAAGAGTTACTTTTATGCTTGTTATTACTTAATTTCAAATATTATTATAAATATTTAATTATCATACTTAAGGTTCAATGGTTATACAATAATTTTAATTATTATAATTCTTAAAGAGTTACTTTTATGCTTGTTATTACTTAATTTCAAATATTATTATCACAATTTTTCAAATCCATATCACAACATATTCACAATAACTCACAATATATTCACAAAATAACATCCCACATGTATTAACATATTTCTAAACTTGAGTAAGCAATAAACATGTATTAACAAAGCCTAATGACAATATATTTTTAATAATAAACACAATATTTCAAATTTATATCACAACATATTTAGAATAACTCACAAACTATTTACAAACTATACAAACAATAATCACAATATGATAAAGAGTAAGCATCAAATCACAACAACATATTGATAAAGTTTAGAAATATACCTAGCACTCACAATATCCTCTTACAAATCAAAATCTTCAAACTTCCCAAAACAAGCAATCCTTCAAAAAAATACAACACAAACTTATTAGAAATATTCTATAACAGAAACACATTCTATAAATATCATAAAATTTAAATAAAGACAAGAAATAAAAATATTATCTTACCAAAACTCAACTCTCTCTCACTCTCTAACTCAACTCTCTCTCACTCTAACTCTCTCTCTCTCTCTCTAACTCTCTCTCTCTCTCTCTCTCGTCGAAATCTCTCTCTCTCTCTCTCTTCTCTCTCTCTCTCTCTTTCTCTTTCTGTTGCGCGCACGGGAGAAGAAGAAATAATGGGCATCCTCCCGTGAGCGTACTGATTAAGTTCTAAAATTATTAGTTTAAACGTTCGAACGTTAACTTTAAACGTCCGAACGTTAATTCTAAAATTATTCCCGCCCAGAACGTTCGGACGTTTAAAATACACGTTCGAACGTACCCTTCTTATGATATAACATGAAATCTAGCGGGAAAGTTCCCGCACTTTCCTCATATATGTTCGAATGTATCACAATTTCTCGTTCGAACGTTTGTAGATTTATAGATAAACGTTCGAACATACTACTTAAACGTCCGAACGTACATTTCATGAAAGTGTTACCATATTTGAGCGGGAAATCTCCCGCACTAATTTGACTAACGTTCGAACGTTGACGGATTTGATGTTCGAACGTATAGTATAAACGTCCTTACGTCTAAATAATCACACAGATATTAAACATCGAGCGGGAAAATTCCCGCCTCTTAGTTTAACGTTCGAACGTTAACTTCAAACGTTCGAACGTAAGATTCCTACTATACTTAACTTATAATATAATATATATACTACATTGTATAGTATTTTGTGCATAATATAATTTATATATTATGCACAAAATATGTGTTTTTCTAAATTACTTATATTTATACTAGTTAAATAATATATTTATACTATAATATTAAGACTAAATTTACTAATAATAGTTTAGTATATGACTATATTTAAATATCATACTACTAAAAATTTACAATATTACTACCATGTTGTTCTAAATTACTAATGTATAAATATAATAGCATGTAATACTAATGTATATATAATATACTATAAACACTAAGATGCATAATAACATCAGCATGTAATATTGTAATACATATACTAATGGATAAACACTAATCTATAAATTTATAATAACATATAATACTAATGTATAATAACTAAAGTATTATTCATATCAATTTTATATAACAATATCTTGTATTAATTATATTTTTTGACCTAATAAATTCTCAACATATTCATTTTGATAAATATATTAGTAATTCTAATATACATTAGTATAATAATTAGATTTATGGCCTAATACTAATACTATTAGTAAACCACTTTAAGCCTATATATAAATTACTATATAAAGCACTATAGTATTAATTACTAATACTATATTACTATGTGATACTATTAACTATAGTGATATATTAGTATTAGACATTAGTATACTAATACTATCAGTGATATAGCTAGTGTAATATAATAATATTTATACTAATACTATTATATAGTTATACTAAATTAAAATCACTATAGCAAATATTAATATATAGTTATGCTAATCGCTATAACTAATACTAATACTAATATAGACTACAGTTATAACTTATAGTATTATAACTTATACTAATATATTATATAGTTATACTAAATCACTATAACTAATACTAATATAGTTATACTAATCACTATAATAGTGATATAGTATTAATATCACTATTAGTATAATACTATAATATATAGTATTAATAATAACTAATACTAATATAATTATTAGTATAACTAATATTTATATAATATATATATCAAGTATAAGAGATTAGAGATTTAATATATATATATATATCAAGTATATTAGTTTATTATTAATATTTCGGTGCTTTTTTTTTAATATTCATATATAATAATATATATCATATATTTTTTTTTATAAATTTTCATATATATATAATATATAAAATAGATTTATATTAGTTAGTATACTACTATACAATACGGCGTCGTTTCTATTGCAATAGGACTTTCTTTTTAATTTTTGAATGCATGTTATTATGTTACTTGTTTTATTTAGTTGTATTTCTTGTTATAATCAAAAGTTTAATTAATTTAGATTGTAATGTTGAGAAAATTGAAATTTAAAAGCTCACAAATTTTTTTTTTTAAAAAAAGTGGGTCAAATATGAAGTTAAAAAAGATAAAAAAAAATAATAAAAAAATCCGACTCCGCTCCGACAAGTCGGAGTCGGAGTCGGAGCTGATTTTATATATTGCTAAACTTTATAAATATAAGAAGCACTCACAAAAAAACCAATAATCTAATTGTCAATAATATTATATAACATCCTAATATATAACTTAAACATTTATAATATAATATATTATATTGACAAACGTTCGAACGTAATAATAAGTACGTTCGAACGTTCTATGTATATAAGACCAAAACCGAACGTCGAAACGCATTTCCCTGCCCGTATCCATCGTCTTCTCCGTTATTTGCCGCCACGCCGCCGTCACCGCCGCCGTCAACTCCGCCACAACCGTCACTAAAAGGTAGGCATTCATCTTTTATGCAAATAACATGTATTTTATTGAGATTTAGATTGACATTTGGATTGAGTTTGGTTTAAAACCGGATAAATATTACCGGATTTTCAACTTCATTTTCCGGCCACCACGACCAGTCATTGGCCGAATAGTCACCGTAGAAATGTTTCTTGAAGTGTATACTTCATTTACATGGTGACATTTCGGCATTTAGACCCTTGTAGAGAAATTTTTGAGATTTCAATAATGGCTGAGTCGACTCAGCCATTCTGCGTCGAAACGTTCGAACGTTTCACCAAGACATTCGAACGTACGACGTTTAAATTACCGAGCCGTTACGGCTTCCACGTTCGAACGTTAATCGTCTTACATTCGGACGTGAATATTATTAAACGACATACGTTCGAACGTTAATATTTACTTTCGCACGTAAATCACATACGGTCGGACGTTTAATTATAACATCCGAACGTAGTGATTTTCTACATTATTCATGCTTCGACGTTCGGACGTTCATATTTACGTTCACACGTAAAACAAATACGTTCGAACTTAAATTCGAACGTATTTGTTTACTGCTTATGTTCGAACGTACATCTGTACATTCGAACGTATTTGTTTTACGTTTGAACGTAAATTTATTTACATTATTTTACGTGCGAACGTATAAGTTAACGTCCGAACGTTTTTATCTTTAACGTTCGAACGTTAAAGATAAAACGTTCGAACGTTAATCCAGAGCATCTTAAAATTAATACAAAAAAATGCATTATTCTAAATAATTTTTTTTTCCTTTTCTATTTTCAGGATATGGCTCTTCCACTGCATACACGAAAACGAGGGAGGGAAGGAGCCACGTCGGACACTGCCCGTATCGGAGCTCGTACTGTTATGGTAGAGAGAGAGGTCTTAATTAATGAGTTCGACGAACTCTGTTGGCAGCAGACGAACCTAAGAGATGTTTTCCTCAGTAGAGGCTGGGGAAATATCTGCACATTGAGGGGGAAGGTATACCCCTCAATGGTTCAAGAATTCTATATGGGGATGTGTGACATGCCTCCGGATGCATCCTCTCACACCGTGACTGTACGCGGTGTTTCCATTGAGGTATCGGCAGATGTCATCGGCGAGCACCTCGGGATTCATCGAGGTGCTCAGACATTTACACACTCAACACCCCGTGAGGATGTAGGCACTTCTGCATCATCTACTGGCCGGGGATGTGAGCCAGCATCAGCCGATGATGCAGGCCAGTCAGAGGCTGAGGATACTGGCGTCGAGGCTCGGGATGATGACCGAGACGAGGATTTCTACATCCTCATCGGGAGGGATCGCATGCAGATCGAGCGGAAGAACGCCTTCAACCAGAACCATCTGCTGCATTTCTTCCGCATGTCGATCCTGTGGCTCATAAAACCACATTTAGTCGGCTTCGGGCACAATTTTTGATACGAGTGGCACGTGGAGATCCTATAGATTTGCCACTACACATTTTTGAGAGGATCCATTACGAGGCGAGCATCGTCTCCACGGATAATCTCCCATATGGTGTCCTCATCAGCCGACTATTACTTGCACGGGGAGTGCCGACCCAGCCAGAGGAGCGGGTCAAAGATCAGATGAGCCCCCTCGACATGACCACGCATCGGCGTAGCATTGGACAGGCGAGGGGACGTCAGCCACCCCCTGTAGAGGATCTAGTTCCTCCGACGCAGCCTGAGCCAGGTCATGTCGGGAGTAGTAGTCAGCATACGCCGAGTACATCTGCAGGAGATGTGCGGCCTGCTTGGGTTGATGCGGTCATCTCACAGCTGACTGCGCATATTGATCATAAGATCGATCGATCGCTCGAGGCTATATCGGCGTCTGTTGCCGAACTCACCCATCGTGTAACTATCCTCAACGACAAGGTTGATACCTTGACTGAGGAAGTACGGAGTTCGACTTTTGCGGATAACGTTATCATCTGACTGTTGTTTACTACGTTCTATCAATTTTTGTATTTTATTTTTAATATTTGTAACGAAAAATATTATGGAATATTTTTATCGTTTTTTCATTTCAATTTTTAATCTTCTTTGATGTTATAGTTTTCAACTTTAATACTAAATCACTGCATTTCAAATATATATAAATCAATAATATATATTTATATATTACAAAGTGTGTATATATAAATATATACAATTCAATTTTTTAGACTTGTTCACAAATTATGCACAATAAAAATACATAATTTTTAAATTAAAGTCATTTAATTTAAATTTACAATGAACGTTCGAATGTTATTACTTAACGTTCGAACATTGGTGCAAACATTTTACGTTCGAACGTAAAATTAATAACATTCGAACGGTTGCGCCAAAACATTTTACGTTCCAACGTAAACAGACATAACGTTCGAACGTATATGTGACGTTCGAACGCATATTTCCCATACGTTCGAATGTAAAAAAATCTCATTCTATCTTTAGTGACGGTTTCCAAAAATTGTCACAGAAAATGCCTTTTAGTGACGGTCTAGGGACTGTCACAATTTCCCAACCGTCACTAAAAAGCAATTGTGTTGTAGTGACGTAAGCCGCACCATGCACGTGATGACCCAGCTGTTTCACGCATGAAGTCTGGGACGGCGTCGTTTAGGTAAGTTGTGTTTTCCTTTCTGTTTCCCTCCCGTTTCCTTCTCCCTCTTTCTCTCTTTCAGTTTCTGATTTCAGTGTTTCTTCTCACGTCCAGACCAGACCTCTCCCTCTCTCCCACGTCTCCTTATCTTCTCTCGGATTCTTGTTCCTTTCCATTTGTTGGCATCGATTTGAGGCTCCGAATACCTCCTCATTGTTGCGGATTCTCTCTTGCGCTGCATATTATTCCAGTGAGTTGCCGTCTGCTACTTCCTGATTTTGGTTTGTTTTTACACTCATTTTCTGCAGTTTTTTTTTTTTGTTCTAGCCGTGACTTGAGTAATAATTTTGTGAGTTGTTTTGGTGGTTATACATGGTAAATAGTTTGGGTTGGTGTATTGTTATAGGTTTGGATAATTTGAAGTTACATTTTAATGGAAAGAAGGGTATTTTTCGTAGTGTAATCTGGTTCAGTTCGCAAAATCTGCGTAATTCGCTCGAGCGGACTGTCGAGCTCGACTCGAGCGAACGGCCAAATGAACATTGGCTCGAGCAGAGTATCGAGCGATACTCGAGCGAACCTCTCTGACTTGAATTCGCTCGAGTGGAGTGTCGAGCGAGACTCGAGCGAACCTCTCTGACTTGCCTTCGCTCGAGCTAATAGTTGAGCGATATCGAGCGAACCTTTCTGACTTGACTTCGCTCGAGCAGTATGTCGAGCGAACTTGGCTCGAGCCAACTGTCGAGCCAACTTTCAGCAAACACTTTTTCAGCTTCAAATCAGTCTCCACATATACCCAACATACTGAGTTTGGTATAGAATATTTTGGGTCAAATTTTGGGCTGTCTGGATTTGTTATTTGGCTATTTAAGTTTGATTAAACTTGCTGAATTATGGTCTAGAGTTTTGGGTCTTGAGTTGTTTAAAGACCAATTGTGTATTGTCAGACTTTAATATTTAGTTTATATTATTTATGAATAGGTGACGAGACGAATAGAGACAGTGTTCAAGTCATAGTTAATACGCTGCAGGAGTCAGGTAAGCGGGGTTCCTATGCTAGGCCTTACACAAATTATTGAGGCTGAGGTTGATTTTCTGAAAACTGTGCATATTTTTGGTGGTGAAATGAGAACTTGGGAAAAACAAAACCAACCTCGGTCATTTATTTGCATACTCATGAAATCTGTACGAAAAAAGAGAAAAATATATTCTGACATGCATTGTGTAGACATGAGCTAAATTCTGTCATGTGGTTTCTGAAATCTGGAAAAAAGAGCGATATTGAGAATATGAAAAGTTGTGCATTTATTTAGAAAAATGTTTTGGCTTTTGTGTTCAACTCGTGTAAACTATCTGGTTCTGTTTTGGTACTCTGTATTATTTTGATATAACATCTGAAAATCTTTGGCATGGTATACTGGTTTTCGTATCTGACTCTGTCTCTGCTTTGCTCTGCTCTGTTATGCTCTGCTCTGTTTGGGTTGGTACCAACTTCTCTGTCTCTGAGTGCACCCACTTTGGAAACAAAGTGGTTTTATTGTGGTCTTTTCCTGTGTGCACACTCGGGGCTCCGAGAAGAATAAAGGAAAGATTTCACCTCTGTCTCTGCCTGGTTTGGCCACCGGGGTTAGCATAACCCTACCACGGGGGTGAAACATGGTCTTTGCTCTGTTTGATGCTCTGTTTTGATTTGATGATGATACTCAGTTTATGTTATGCCAAAGCACTAAGGGTTTTACTTGTCTTAAAACCATCGCTCTGTTACTTTTGGAAATATGTTTGGTTCTACATGTTTAACTCTGGAAAAATATTGTGTTCTGCATGCTCTACTTTGTAAATTCTCATGTTTGCACGCTAGCATATGATTTCTGCTTACTGAGTTGTTGATAACTCACCCCCTATCTTCATAATATTTTTCAGATAATGTGGAGAGTCCAAATGAGGACCTGGATTAGATTGGTGAAAGTGTTTAAGCTGAGGAGATGTGGTTAGAAGAAAGACATCTGATGTTCTTAGTTCTAATGTATTGAGTTTTAAAGTATATCTTTGGGTTTAGTAGGACCTATGGAGGGTCCTACTAATGTATTGAGTTTTAAAATTTAAACCACATCAAACTGATTTATATTTTATCTGATGTGATACTTAAATCTGTTTAATTTTATGATTCTAAGAGTTTTAAAACTAATGTATTGAGTTTTAAAGTATATCTTTGGTACATCTTAGTTCTAATGCTGAAGAATACCGAAACCAAAGGAATTCTTAGAATCATAAAATTAAACAGATTTAAGTATCACATCAGATAAAATATAAATCAGTTTGATGTGGTTTAAATTTTAAATTTTAAACTGATTTAAAATTAAAATGAGTTTATCTATTTCATCAATATTATCTAAATATAATAAATTTAAATATAATCAAATCATTTCTAAACGGAAGGGAATAACAACAAATCTAATTAAAAAAGTATTTGAAAATACTTTTTTTTAATAGATTGTTTTTTGGTCTGATGTCGAGTACTCTCTTGACTCTTGAGATAGTATATTCATTTTGTCTTAATTTTCTACTGAAACTCGGCTAGCTTAGCTTCGCTTTACAACCTTTGAAGAATATATAAACTTAACAAAATGCCGTTTTGTAATTTTATTTCGGTAAAAAATTATTTTGATAAAAAAAATGAAATGAAGTCTTCTTTTTTTTTTTTCCTCATTGCTTCGTAGAAAGAAAAAAAGAATACTTTGTCATTTGTAATAAATATTAATGAAATTTTCTTGGAGAAAAAACTACTCACTTTTTACACTCATTACAACCGCGACCTTTACAGCAAGCATTACCATGCCCGGGGGCTTTATTGGTGGAGATGATCATCCACATACAAGCTCTGCAGTTTTGGAAAAAAGTGTTGCTTTCATCATTACGAGCCCCTAGCATTGATGCTATCTAGTTCTACTATCTTTATCCACCTATTTATTCTGTTTATCCATTCTAAATACTACTTAGAAATGAGCACAAGTTGTTATGGTGACAAGCACTTTAGATCATAAATCCTTACTTGTGCATGTACTAAAGAAGAAGGGCAAATATTGGAACAAATAGAGGGCTTTTAAATATGAAGCGAGCTAGCTAGGCTTTTGAAAAGGAGTGTGAAAAGGTCTTAAAGGAGGCTTAGAAAGGAAATTAGATCAGTCACATTTCTATGTTACTGTAGAGGACTGGGGTTACTTTGCAAAGGTGGAGTAAGAAGAGGAGAATGGTAGGTGATAAAGAGATAGAAGCAAAGTCTAAGTTGTTACAAAGGTTGCAAGCAGAAGTGTAACGCCCCGCTCCCACAGGGATCGAAGAGTTACTCCCTATAACTTAAAACTCACAATTCATCAATATATTTATAGACTCCAAAATATAACGTCATTAGAATACTACAAAATCTCTTAATAAAATCCACCACTTCTCAAAAATCTTCTACGAGTAATCCACTATGCTTAAATAATCATGTCACCGATGCTCCATAATCCTGATCCTTAGCTGGACTATTCAAAAATCATCTGAAAAATAATTGGAGATAAGGGGTGAGTTATCACCAACTAAGTAAGCATATGACATATACTAGTATGTAAACATGAGCATTTTTACATTGTTCAGAATGCAGAAACCAAACATTTCAGTATCAATATGCAAATCTCAACAATACATATTATCAGAAAATCAGAGCGACTTTTCAAACATTTCATATTCAGAAAACCAACTTTTCATATTCAAAGACTCCTTTGGCACAACATGACTAAACATCTTCATCTTATCATAACATATCAAAACAGAGACCATGTTTAACCCCCGTGGTAGGGTTGTGCATTCTGCGGAAAGCCAAGCAGAACATAAATCACCAAGAATATCAAAGTGATTGCACTCAGAACAGAAATCCACTATTATATCCCGTCGTAGGGCTAGAGGTCATTATTATATCCCGTGACAGGGCCAGAGATCACTATTGTATCCCGTGACAGGGCCACATGTGGGATTTGAGCCGTGCCACCTATAATGGACAGGCCCGACGAGGACGTCGGAAATTTAAGGGGGGTAGATTGTGATACCCCATATGATATGGATAATGGTAGGTGGTGTATGGGATCCCATATTGATTGGGAAGGAGAAGTTCTTGCTCTTTATAAGGTTCCAATGGGGCTCCAATTGTATCATTGACTAGTCCTTTTGGAGTATAGGCCATGTGGTTTGGGCCTTTCATTGGGGCGTTACAACCTTACACGATGCTGTACGTCACAATCACATTGAAGTGGTAAAACAGTTACTAAGGGAGGTAGATCGAGAATTTTCGTTTGGTGCTAATGGTGCTGGTGAGACCCCACTTTACTTGGCTGCCGAGAGACACTTTCCAGATTTGGTATCTGAAATTTTGAACACATTCCAATCACCAGCTTATGATGGCCCCTTGGGTAGAACGGCTTTGCATGCTGCAACATTTTCAAATGATGCAGGTATTGCTATGTTATCTTTTACGCATTGTAGAATATGATTTGCTTAAAAAAATATTTATGTGGTGGTATCAAATATGACAGGACATCGAATTCATGAAATATAAAGATGTTTGATATGCACAGAGCTGGTTTTAGATTAATTTCGTGCTTAACTTAAAGCTTGAAATATTTGATCATGTCTGCCTTGTCCTGCATTTTACCACATTAAATGACCACCTGAATAGTCTTTTTTCTGTCTCCTAACCTATGTCTTCCTTTTTGTCCATCAGAAAATTATTACATTAATTTAGCATGTTTAAATTCTTTTAGGAATGACCGAAAACATTTTGGAAAGATATGGTCGCGATCTATGTAAACAAACAGACCAAAAAGGTTGGACTCCGCTTCACTTGGCTGCATACTTGGGTTACGTTGAGCCAACAAAACTATTGCTGCAATATGGTAGAGAGGTGGCATATATGAAAGATGCAGAGGGTAGGACAGCTCTTCACATTGCAGCTCATCGCAACCAAGAAGGAGTAACAAAAGAGATTATATCAATGTGTCCTGATTGTTGCGAAGTGGTTGACAATGAAGGCCACAATGCACTCCATCTCGCCGTGCACAGCCACTGGCCAACTGCAGCGCTAATCATCCAAAATAATCCGTCTTTACGGAATCTTTTGAATCAGGCGGACAATGACGGGAATACACCTCTCCATCACTATTACAATTATGTTGGATACATGAAGGGTGTCATGAATTCTCCAAGAGTTGACGAAATGGTCTTCAACAAAAAGAATCAGATTGCTTTTCAAATCTTAAG
Source organism: Juglans regia (assembly GCF_001411555.2). Lineage (NCBI taxonomy): Eukaryota > Viridiplantae > Streptophyta > Magnoliopsida > Fagales > Juglandaceae > Juglans > Juglans regia. The sequence continues at coordinate 42,915 of NW_023361968.1, forward strand.
AAGTAAATGCTTTCCAACCGATGGTGATGAGGTAACATAATCTTTTATCTTTCTTCAAAAAATAAAATTATATACTTAATATTTGAATTTAGTTCTTTTCAATAATATATGCTAAGGACTACAGAAACCAAAGGAATTCTTAGAATCATAATTAATCAAATTGGATTTTTTTTCATTTTATTTTAAAATTAAACTGATTTATGCATGTATCACATAACATAATATATAAATCAGATATTTCTACAAAACCTGTTTCGTTTCAAAACATATTTGATTTGATATATCTTCTTTATAATGATGCATCTTAGGAACGATAATATTTTTCTATTCATTTTATAACTTCTAAATGTATTTTTATAAGATGCATTTAAATATGAAGTTAACTGTCTTTACATATTCTGATTTTAGTTATTATTTTGTACTGAGCCGCCTTGCTTTATCAAACAAATATTATGCGAGCTAGGTACAATATTCCGCTTTACAGAGGAAGCGGGACGAATTTTATAAAGGCCAAAAAAATCATTGGTTCCTTTTCAATGGAAGAGTATTAGAAACTGGGTATGATGAAATTGAGAAGGAGAAACAGCCAGAGGGGGATGAGGATTGGCAGGAGATGGAGAAAAAGAAGGAAGAGATGGATAAAGCGGCTCAAGCCCATTTGGTAGTTGCTGCACTCATTACAACCGTGACCTTTGCAGCAGGCATTACCATGCCAGGGGGCTTCATTGGTGGAGATGATCATCCACATCTAGGCTCTGCAGTTCTGGAAAAAAGTACTGCTTTTAAAGCATTCATCATTACAAACGCCCTGGCATTGATGCTATCCAGTTCTGCTGTCTTTATCTACCTATTTATTCCGTTTATTCCTTCTAAATCCTTCTTCAGGCAGCGCTTATGTTTTGCTCAAATGGCCTTTTGGTTCCTTATTTCGTCCATGGCACCAATGGTTTTGGCATTTGTCACAGGAACATATGCTGTGTTGGAGCATTCAAACATTGCAATTCCCACTTGTATTATTTGCTTATCCTTCATTACCATCCTTGTTTTTATATTTCTAAAACTACGGTTGTACCTATGATGTAAGCGCAATGCAAGGATATTTCTGATTTGAGCAATAAAAATATTATGAGTACGGAACTTTTCTTTTTTTAAGATAAATGTGATTGTCTATAGTGTTTAATTGCAAATTTTCTATGTTAGTATTTGGTTTCCAGAATGACACCTCGTTAACTTAACTCGGAAATTTTGACTTGCAATTGCAAAGCTTTTACAACTCGCAACTTTCGTTGAACTCCATTAACAATTTTTTAGCCCCATGGCATGCAATACTCTGTGTCCAACTTTGAGCATTCCTAATGGCTTATCTAAAATTTTATCTGAAATAATAAGTAAAACTCATATTTTCTAGTTTAGCAAATGACTTTACAATACACTATACAGTGGTTTATATTTTTTTTTTATATATTATTTAAATATTCTTGATTTTCTCAGCTTTTTTTGTTCATTTTAAATACTTTACAACTATGATTGAATTTGTAATATTTTTAGATATCTTTTATATTTTTCATATATTAATATGAATGCAATATCTTCACTGTTGATAAAATGATATCAATCGCTCAAGAAAAAATTAAAAAGAAAATAAATGGACCTCATTCATTCTATTTTTTCTCATCTTTTTATCCTTTTTATCATGTCTTGCACAATTGGTAATATGAATATTTTTCTTTTTATAATAGATAAAATATTCTAATAATAATGTGACATTTGCATGTTTTTACAAATAAGTGTAAATGTGAGAAATATATATATAAAATTAAGATTGGTAAAAGTAAAAAAATAATAATTGGGTGACCCTGTCCCAAGTTTGGAGGTTCGAGGGATGGGTTTAAGGAATTGGGTCATCAGAGTTTCTTGATTGAGTTTCAGAAGTTGACTGATAAAGAAATGGTGCGTAGTGGTTGTCTATGATTTTTTGATAGGAACCTCTTAACCTTGCTACAAGTGGATAAGACTCTGTCTATCAATGTGTTGCAATTTAACTTTGAACCCTTTTGGGTTTAACTTCATAAGGCAGCTATGACAGAAGAGGTGGGGGAACCGTTTGGATTCTCAATTGGTCATGTCATAAAGTTGATGTTGAGTCTCATGGTTTGGCATGGGGGAGATGTCTTCGAGTGAGGGTTGCACTGGACCTCCATAAGCTTTTACTAAGAGGAAAGTGGTTGAAGTTTGAGGAGCAGCAGTATTGGATTTCTTTTAAATATAAGAGGCTGTAGAATTCTTGCTTTCAATGTGGTACTTTATTTCATAAAGGGAGGGGTTGTTTCGGGCATTGATTTGAGCACCAAGGGGATGATTTGAAGTCTCGGCAGTTTGGTCATTGGATTCGAGCACAACCAATGAACAACATTTTTTATGCTCGAAAATATGGTGGTGCACCTGGTCACAACCAACAACAGAGGTGGGAGCAGGTAGATGCAAAAGGTGGTGATAGGGATGATGCCGGTTTAGGAAAGGAGGATAAGAAGGATACTAAGGCTGCTATGAAGGAGTTTCCTATTGTGCAGAAGATGGATAAGGAATCTAGAGTAATTGGTGGAGACCAGTCAAAAGAAGAGGATGATGGTAGAGGGGCTACAGCTGTGAAGGATTCCTTTAATCATGGGAGTTTCCAAAATGAGACAATGGAGAGCAGACCACCTGATGTGGAGCAGATAGCGAGTCTAAATGGGATAGATGTTTCCTTGTATGAGTCTGTGGAGCAAGAAAAGGAGGAGACTGATTGCCATATGGAGTTGGAAACTTCCCAAATAGACTTGGAAAGTCTTTCTAAAACAACAATACTTCCCAAGCCTACTGGGCCTCGAGAGAAGGGTGAGTCTTCCAACGTGTCTTTCAGCGGTGGCAATTCCTTTAATAATTCAATGGCAGATGCTAGTTACCAGCCCTACCAATATTAATGTGTCTCCTAGTATTGAACTGCCTAGAGCTTGGGAACCCTCAGACAGTTAGAATCCTTAGGCAATTGACTAAGGAAAAGTGTCCCCACTTGGTTTCCTTGTGGAAACTAAGTGTAATACTAGCCGGATGGATGGGGTTAGAAGATCTTTGGAGTTTGAAAATTATTGTGGATAGTGTGGGGGTCATCGGGGGCATTGCTTTGCTTTGGAAGAAAGGTTGGAGTGTGAAAGTTACCAACTATACATGATGGCACATTAGTGCAGCTGTGTAGTAGGCGGAAGATGGTCCTAAATGGTAGTTTGCAGGTTTATATGGTCCACCAGATACAGTTAAAAGGAGCAGTAGTTGGCAACTTCTAAAGATGCTCAAACCTTCTTCATCAATGGCATGGTTGTGTGTAGGTGACTTCAATGAAATTTTGCTTCAAAGGGAGAAGATGAGAGTTGCTATCAGGCCCTACAAACAGATTGAATGTTTCAGATAGGTTGTAGACCATTGTGGCCTCAATGACATTCACTCCCAAGGGCAGAGATTCAAGTGGTCCAATAATAGGAGTGGAAGGGAGTTCACTAAGGAAAGGATTGATAGAGCTTTAGCTAACAAAGAATGGAATGATTTGTTCAATAGTGCTACATTTACTGCACTTCCTGCTATAAAATTAGATCACTCTCCCCTTCATATCAACTTACAGAAACATGAGTCTAGAAGGGGCAAGCAAAATGAGGTGTTTAGATTTGAGGCAGCTTGGGAAATGAAGGGAGAATGCCTAGGAATTGTGAAAGAAGCATGGGATAAAGGACCAATGGGAGGGAATGGGGCATCTATGATGATATTTAAGCTCAAGCAGTGTCAAAGAGGCGTTATGCACTAGAAGCAGAAGCACAAACAGAAGGATTAAAGGGCCCTTTCTCTAGGATTCGCTAGCATTGGTCATCTTCAAGATACTGGTGATGGTACTCACATGACTCACATGAAGACGCTACAAATAGAGGTGGAACAATCCTTAGCATAAAATGAATTGAAATGGAGGCAAAGAGCCAAGCAACATTGGTTAAAAAATGGAGATAAGAACACAGTTTTTTCGCTTGCAGGCAAATCAAAGGAGAAAGACAAATGCAATCAAAAGTATTGTTGATGTGAATGAAGAGGTAGTGACTAAGCAGTGTGATGTTGGTGTTGTTTTCACAGGTTCATTTTCTAATATTTTTACTAACTCTTTGCCTACTAATTTTGAGGATTGTTTGAGTTCTTTGGTTCCCAAGATCTCGAATGAAATGAATACTAGTATTATGATGCAATTCACAAAGGAGGAAGTTAAAGCAGCTGTGTTTCAAATGAATCCCTTGGGATCTCTTGGTCCTGATGGGTTTCCAGAACAGTTCTATCGGAAGCATTGGGAGGTGGTGGGTGGGGATGTATGCAAATTTGTTCTACAAGTGTTTAATCATGGTGATTCTCTCAAGGAAGTAAATGACACTTTCATTTCACTCATTCCTAAGGTTAAGAATCCAAAGAGAGTGGCTGAGTACAGGCCTATAAGCCTTTGTAATGTCATTTATAAAATAGTGTAAAAAACACTTGCTAATAGGCTGAAAGTTATCCTACCTGACATAATCTCCTTGAACCAAAGTGCTTTTGTGCTTGGGAGGCTTATTTCTGACAACACTTTGGTGGCTTATGTGGTTCTCCACTCTATGAGCTCAAGAATGAAAGGGATGAAGGGTTTTATGGCCCTAAAATTGGATATGAGCAATGCTTATAATAGGGTAGAATGAAGTTTTGTAGAGGCAGTGATGAAGAAGATTGGTTTTCAACAGCATTGGGTGTCCCTTATTCAAAAATATCTAAACTTAGTTTCTTATTCCATTCTTGTTAATGGTGAGCCTCAACAGAAATTTTATCCTTACAAGGGCCTTAGACAATGTGACCCCTTATCCCCGTACATTTTCATCGTTTGTGCTGAGGTCTTATCATCTTTGTTGCATAAAGCTGAGCAGTGTGATGCCATTACTATTGTTCCAATTGGGAAAGGCCCTACTAGTGTCAATCACCTCTTTTTTGCATATGATAGTCTGCTCTTTTGCCACTCTAACACTGAGGAGTTGACTAGAATTCTCAAGATTCATGATTCATATGAATAGGCATCGGGTCAAGTATTGAATAATGACAAGTCATCTGTTTTTTTAGCAAGAACACTAATGTTGAGGTACAAAAACAGATTTTGCAATTGGCTGGGGTTAAAACTATTGGGACTTTTGAAATGTGCAGTGGTGGGGAGGGCTAAAATTGCAGCTTTTTATTCTTTCATAGATAGAACATGCGCTAGGGTGGCCAACTAGAAAACAAAGTTCCTCTCAGCAGTAGGTAAAGAAGTTCTCCTTAAAGCTGTCCTCCAAGCTATTCCAACTTATTCAATGGGGATCTTTCTCTTGCCACCTCTATTACTAAAAGACTAAACAAGCTGCTTAAGAAATTTTAGTGGGGCTATAATGAAGGTGCTTCAAAAATCTAGTGGGTGAATTGGAAACAACTTAGTCATGCAAAAGAATCTGAGGTGTTGGTTTTAGGGATTTAGAAGTCTGAATTTGCCCATGCTCTCAAAACAAAGCTAGAGAATATTGTAGGATCCATCTTCTCTGGTTGCCAAGGTGTTAAAGCAGAAGTATTTTAGCAAGGTGGACTTGTTGGATGCTAAACTGGGGTCAAGGCCATCATTTGCTTGGAGAAGTTTGTATGGAGGTCTATGCTTAAGAAGGGTCTCATGTGGAGGGTTAGGAATGGCCAAAGGGTGCATATCTGGTCAGATAGATGGGTTCCAATTCTCCCATCATGTCAGACTACATCCTCTCGAGCTAAAGGTTGTAGATATGAAATAGTGATTTGATTGATTCTTATCTGAAGCAATGGAAGGGGGACCTCCTTCAAGAGCTATTCTCATCACAGAAGATTGAGGCCATTAAATCCATTCCTATTAGTCTTGAGGGGAGAGAAGATAAACTGTTATGGAGTTTTACTAATAATGGTCAGTTTTCAATAAGAAATGGGTATCATCTTCATAAAGACTTGGAGAATGAATTGGAAGGGAATCTTCAAGCAGATCAAGAGAACAAGTAGGGTGGAAGGTGTTATGGAAAATGAAGGTGGCTCCTACTGCTAAGCAGTTTATCTGGAGAGCTTGTAGTGAAGCCCTTCCCACCCTTGCTAATTTTAACATAAGAAAGATTATTGAAGATAGTTTGTGCTCCATCTGCAGGCAAGAACCTAAGCTAGGGACGTGTGGAATCAGAGTTGCAAAAAAGTGCAAAAGATGACTTATCAGATTGAGTTATTCATTAACATTTGGACTCATTTAGTTAATCATCTTACTACCGATGTGTTGGAGGAAGTGGTTGTTACATTGAGATGGATTTGGACTAGCAGAAATGAGGTATCACATGGAAAAGGTCAGAGTAGAGTTAGAAAATTTCAAAGAATCAAACCAAGCTGCTCAGCAAGTCCCTAATCAAATGGCTCAGGTGAATCACAAGTGGACAAAACCAGCAGAGGGGACTTTTAAAGTAAATTGGGATGCTGTAGTGAAGGTAGTTGAGGGCAAAATTTGTAACGCCCCGACCCCGAGGGTCCGGAGAGTTAACTCATAAAACCTGATAATCAACTCTAACAAGGGTAGAGTACTTCCAAATTCAAGAATTTATCCATTTTCCCAAACCTCAAATCGAACGTATATACTTCAATTAAATAAATCAAATAAACTCATCTATCCAAAATTCAACAACCCAAATAAAATCAACTTTTCTTCATGTCTCAAATAACAACTAGAAATAATATAACATTAACATAAGTATCCATAAACCGTCTAAATCCATTGAAGCAAAGTTAAGAAAGATAATTAACCTCCAACACCAACACTAATATCATGTGATACCCAACAACAAATCAATGCTAATCTTCTCCATAGACTCTAATACTGATCTTCAGCTGAGCCATCGATGTCATCTGGAATATTATGAAGATTAACGGGTGAGTTATCAACAACTCAGTAAGCAGAGAGCATATACTAGCATGTAAACATGAGCATTTATAACATTTGATAAGCCGAACAGAACATTTACTTTCAGAATGTAGAAACAAAACTTGTACAAAAACATTAGAGCGAAATTTTCAGAAAAATGAACTTATTCCAAAAATAGAATCCGTTGACATTTCTAAACTGAAACATTATAATCTTATCTTCATTTAATATCACATCGGGACAATACCATGTTTAACCCCCGTGGTAGGGTTATAAACCACCATTATACCCGTGGCTGGGCCATATTCCATGTTTCACCCCCGTGGTAGGGTTATAAACCACCATTATACCCGTGGCTGGGCCATTTTCCATGTTTCACCCCGTGGTAGGGTTATAAACCACCATTATACCCGTGGCTGGGCCGTATACCATGTTTCACCCCCGTGGTAGGGTTATAAACCACCATTATACCCGTGGCTGGGCCTTAACAGAAACAGAACGGATTTCATCGAAAATCCGATTACAATCATATACAGAATCAGAACTTCATGCCAAGGTTTTCAGATGACACATCATATCAAAACAAAACACTGAAAAGCTTCAGATCATTTCACATGTTCGAGATAAACATAAACAAAATATTCTCATTTGTTCATAACAAAACTTTTAGAATTCCTTATTCGCTCTTTTACATAGTTCAGAAACAAAGTACACAAAACTAGCTCATGTCTACACCAGTCATGACAGAAAATACTTTCTCATATATTGAATTTATGCATATGCAGAAAAAAAAGAACATCTGAGGTTGTTTTCAGATCATTTCTTTTCAAAAACAAACACGTTTATTCTCAAAGTCAACCTCATTTTATTTCTTTTATGCAAAACTAGTATATGAACCCCGCTTACCTGGACTTCTTAGCTTTTCAGAAATTTCTTCAAAAAATGTTGAGTTGACTAATAATCGTCACCTATAAAAAATAATCACACAATTTCCGTAAGTTTTCAACCAATTACGGATTTCCATATTTAAGCCTAAGCTTCTAAAATAATCTATCTTAATTTCTCAAAACTTAAAAATCCTCATAATCCCAAAGTATATCATTACTTCATAAAATCACCAATATTTACCACAACCCACGTCATACACAAAACACCAATATTTAAACCCGAACAGCCAACAAATCTCATAGTCTAAACCAATCATACTAACAACTCCATCACCCAATCCAATCAACCCCGTTACTCCTCGGACTCAGTCCGGCAAAACCAACCAGCAATTAAAATACAGTGTAATGTGCTAGTGCAAAAATACATTAAATTCACGAGAATTCTTTGAAAAAAATACTTACATTGCTATATAATGATTTCCGAAGGATCACGAAACTGAAAAAGGCGACGTCTGAGCAACACCACAGTGTAAAATACACTGTGGCCGTGGGTCACAAATACCCACTTTTCAACGGAGACAAACGAAGACCCCAAAATGATAGGGTAGGGCCTAGAGAGGTCGGTGAAGCCAATGGTGGTGGTGGTTTGCCGTGGATGACGGCGCAAATGGTGGTTTAAGGCCAAAAATGTACAAATCGGAAATGGACTTGGTGGGGCTTCACCGGTGACGATCGGAGCCGGGGTTGGGTCCAAAGGGTTGCCAAGAGGTCGGGGATGAAGTGGTAGGAAGATGGTGGCCAATGGTGGAACGACGGCGGCGCAGCGGCGGAAAGAGTGCCGCGGCTTCGTGGGTCTCGTGGGGGCTAACGGCGGCACAATGGAGGTAAAAATGGAGGGGTAGCTTCGTCGGCGGCAGGGGAAGCGAGGGGCTGGGCGGTGTCGACCACCGCCGGCGGACGGCGCGGGCTGGGAGGGAGAGAAGGGCCGAAGTCGCACGAGGAGAGAGAGAGATCGCGCGGGAGAGAAGAAACCGAAGAAAATAAGGAGAAAAGAAAAAAGAAGGAAAAGAAAAGGAGAGGAAAGAAAAAGAGGGGAAAAGAAATGAGGTCCAATCCTCATAACTTGGGTCACGAAAATGATCCAACGGAAACGATTTTAAAACCATAAGTTAAATAAAATAATTTAAACGTAATGGTAAAGTCAAATTGAAATAATTAAATCACCCAGTGATTAATTTAAATATTAAAAGCAATTTAAATGCATAACAATAAATAAATATCAAGAAAGCACACAATAAAATAATTTTCACCAAATTAAAATCATAGAAATAAACTCACTAAAAATCCAACCAATTTTAAAATAAGAGGATAAATTTTTGAATAAATAATAAAAATCCTTCAGTAAAAATTACACTAAAATACGGGGTGTTACATCCTTCCCCCCTTAAAAAAATTTCGTCCTCGAAATTTGTAAGGTCAAACATCACGCTAAAGTAGGATGCCAGATACAACTCAAAACACGCTCGAAAAGACCATACCAACAACAACTCCCAACAAGCATGAGTAATGTTCTCTCAAGTCTATTTTCATAGGCAATTCCATCATACTCGTAATAGTCTCCCAGTGGCACATCACAACCAGTATTCTTAGGGTGGCAATACTATCCAAAATCTCATCTTTCCACAAGAGCCTTTACACAACATCCAAGGAATCACAATGATTATTACTATTTTCGTAACACGATCTGCGCTAACCTCAATCGACTCTTATGTTAAAACTCACAAACCTTAATTGAATTCTACAAGTTGGTAACCTATTAGCCACTTCCAAAGTTAACCATCAATAAACATTTCCATCATCCAGACCTATTATCTCAAAATCAACAAGAATTATATCCTAATTCCGCACCACCAAAAGTTTAATCTCTAATTCCTTAAGATCAGCATAAGGTTTGAATCCTTAAATATAACACAACATAATACCATTGAGTACGAGGTAGCTCAACGCCTACTAACCAAAAAAACTCTCACCACATTTGGTAGAAAATTCTTTATCTCCAAAACCATGAACTATTACACACTTTCATCAAACTCACCAAGAATTAATTCCTGGATCTGCACCAACTATTATCCTTAAATCTGCTATGGATCTAATCCCAAAACCTACCACTAAAACCTCGAATTAATAACAATTATTATCCAAACTGGACCAATACCTTCAATCCTCAAAGAAATAATTCTCTTAAAATTTCCTATATTAATAACTCAACTTCGATCAACCCCATTAATGGTCACAGATTAATCAGTCTCCAAAATAAATCAAGCTAACACTCCAAGCTTGCAGAATTAAAAAATTTCAATCTCATTATAAATCAGTCCTTCAAATTGCAATTCTAAGATCTTAAATTATATAAGAATCATTTTCCGAAATCTGTAAGATCGATGAACTTATATCCAATAATAAAACAATTGACTCCCAAAGTTTTCAAAATCTAAACATTAAATGATAACAATCATTTCCTAAAATCTACAAAACCTTAAACTTTTGGTGAAATTTCTGTAAGTCTATCTTTAAAGTTTGTTGAACTTACAATCTTCTATTCTAAAGCCACGTGTCATACATCCATGAAATCGAAAATCTCAAATATCTTACTCCCCAAATAGATCACCCAGACTATGTCGTTCCTTTCAAACCTTGATATTATAAATGCACACCAATTTGATAAAAGTTCAAGCTTACTCTGCTAAATATAACAATAGCGTTCTCAGTCGTACCATATTCCTGCCATAACTTAATCTTTAACCCGCTTTTCAATTTCGAACGAAACGAACAAAATAAAATAAACTTAATAAATAAAATAACATAATTTCAATTCAAATAAAATAAAATCAAACAAAACCAAATAAATTCAAGTTAAATAAAAATAATAATTTCCAATTAAACCTTTAAACTTTTCTGGTACTGCACACATGGTTTTACCCATTCTTAGTCATATCATTAATCAGCACATATATTCATTCCTACCATCTAATATTGTAAACCCGACATCGCTCTAAACTCTCTTTCGTCTTTAGAAATCTAACCTC
>NW_023361969.1:0-277 GCF_001411555.2 Juglans regia
ATAATATATAAATAAAAAATAAAATCACTATAATATATAAATAAAAAATAAAATCACTATAATATTTATCACTATTAAATATAAATAAAAAATAAAATCATTATTAAATATAAATAAAAAATAAAATCACTATAATATATAAATAAAAAATAAAATCACTATAATATATAAATAAAAATAAAATCACTATAATATTTATCACTATTAAATATAAATAAAAAATAAAATCACTATAATATTTATCACTATTAAATATAAATAAAAAATAAAATCATTA
>NW_023361970.1:0-276 GCF_001411555.2 Juglans regia
TCGAGAGGTCGTTCCGCCCCTTGCTCTGGGATTATAATTGTACTATAAGTGGTTTGGTGAGAGAAATAGCTTGAAGATTTTTCTTATTATTAGTATTAGGAAAAGTATTTGAATCTTATTCTTCATTTAAAAAATTTATATTTTTTATTTTTATAATAAAAAAAAATTATGGGAGTGATGGTACGCTATTTGAAATGTCATGTACCTTTCTATTCTGCTTAATTTTACTTGGATTTTTCTTTTCATTCCTTGAATTGAAGACTTTCAGAAAGTGTT
>NW_023361971.1:0-274 GCF_001411555.2 Juglans regia
GAGTTTAGATATAAAGTCATTGTAAACAAATGTCCTAGCACCCCCCCCCCCCTCGGCGCCCACAACGAATCACACTCCTCTCTCTCTCTCTCTCTATGTTTGTGTCTGCGTTTGCGATGCCCTAACCTCTCTCTATGTCTGGGTTAGATCTGTTTAAATGTTTGAGGAATATCTGTTTAGATATATTTAGCTGCAAAATGCTAGAGCCGTGGGTTATTATTATTTGGAAGATTTGTTTAAATCTGTTATATCCGACAACATATATATATATATA
>NW_023361972.1:0-275 GCF_001411555.2 Juglans regia
TTAGGTCCCTCAAGTTTATGATAGCCAATTAAGAGAAAGAACAATTACATTAGCTAAATTCGAAATAAGGAAGTTGAATTGTAATAAAATGGGCTAGGATTGATTTGAGGCAATCCAACCTCCAAGTGTTAACAAGTTTCAGGAATTTTCCAGTGAATTTTCTCTCCCTTAAGGACTCCCTTGCCTTAAGGGTGCTCATGTTTCCTAACAGATTCCTACAAGCACAACTAAACTACATGTGGCTATAGCAAAATGGAAAGATCGGAAGAGCGTCG
>NW_023361973.1:0-275 GCF_001411555.2 Juglans regia
TCTAAGTTGTCTCTTTTCACATTTCTAATTGTTAGTAATTAATTTCTAACTTTTAGAATAACATTTTACAGTTCCTCGTGTTTCGCGCTTTATTCTAGTAGAACACGACGATCGAGGTAAGTTAGGTTTTAACTTACTATCAGTTTAATGTGTATGAGTGATAAGTAAGGGAACTAAATTGTATGTATGCATGTTATCATATGTGCCATGCCAAGTCATTACATATTTATCTATTACACAGAATTTATTCTGTCATGAATTATTCATCTGTTACA
>NW_023361974.1:0-275 GCF_001411555.2 Juglans regia
ATTCAATAGACTTAATCATTAACGTGACCATATGGATGCTACACAGGTCCCCTTGAGCCGTGTGTCCCTGCCGATTACCGCATCACATCACAAGTTTCTATACCGGCTGTGAGTGCGTTAATACGTACTCCACAGTTGTTGTGGCCCCACGTATTCTACGTGTCACAATTGCTGTGTCTCACGTAGTGTATGCTCCACAGTTGTTGTGGCCCCATACTTCATGCTCCACAGTTGTTGTGGCCCCATGACTTATCTGTTTGTGCCACACTTGCTGT
>NW_023361975.1:0-274 GCF_001411555.2 Juglans regia
GATGGCATACTTAACTTAACATGACATGCTTGCAATGTATAGGAATACGTGACAGAATATCTTTTGTAACAGATGAATAATTCATGACAGAATAAATTATGTGTAACAAATAAATATGTAATGACTTGGCATGGCACATATGATAACATGCATACATACAATTTAGTTCTCTTACTTATCACTCATACACATTAAACTGATAGCAAGTTAAAAGCTAACTTACCTCGATCGTCGCGTTCTACTAGAATAAAGCGCGAAACACGAGGAACTGTAA
>NW_023361976.1:0-274 GCF_001411555.2 Juglans regia
GGAGTGCATTTTGGTAAAGAGAATAATTTTTTTTAAAAACAAAACACATAAATTAATTTAGTATTTTACTATTAAACGTTGTAAATAAATAAAAAAAAGCTGCACAAGCCATGAAAGTAAAGAAATATCCTAAATTTGTTCTTAAGATGGTCCATTCTGCATAATTAATTCCCATTAGAAGATGCACAAACACTGAGGTAGAAATGAGAGCACTCCTAGAGGGATTAATGATATTTATACATAAGGGTTTTCTATGTTGAGGTGAAATCAGATT
>NW_023361977.1:0-274 GCF_001411555.2 Juglans regia
GTGTGGAAGTTTTCCGTTAACTTGCTGAGATTTGTAATCAAATCTTACTATGGTAGTCCCAACTACCATTCCCCCCGAATGGTAGATTTTGTTATAGGATCTGAAGGAGAACCGGGAATCGACCAACTGGAAACGGCCAACTAAGCGACGGTGCGACGTAGATGGTATTTCAATAGGTACCTCAGATTACTACTTGTATTGGTGGAGTTCAATCTCCAGCACTCTTTTGATCACAACCTTATGGACTATTATTGTGATCTTAGTTGTTTAGTAT
>NW_023361978.1:0-274 GCF_001411555.2 Juglans regia
CCGATAAGTCAATGTCAAAATGAAAGAATACTAACCCGGCGAGTCTCGAGACTCGACTTTTTTGGACACGAGGCACGACGAGTCTAGGGACTTGTATCCGAGTGGCCATGTGGGTAGAGCTCAAGATGCTCTGACCCAGCCTCAACCCCTCGGCAAATCTAGGGACTCGGCTTTGCTGGACACGAGGCTCGGCAAGTCTAGGGACTTGTATCCCGGTGGTCATATGGATAGAGCTCCGGATGCTCTAGCCCCGACCATTTGGGCAACCCCACGG
>NW_023361979.1:0-90210 GCF_001411555.2 Juglans regia
TATCAAACAATTGGGGGGTAAATACCAATGGATTGCCATGCTTCATGCTTTCCTCTATGTAAGTTGCAGCAGGCTTCGAATGTTTTTCATTGGTCCCCGTGATAATAATATCCCAAAAGCAGACCACCATTCAAAAAGAAACCCATCAGGAGCATCCATTACTACAGGGTCCAATGCAACCTTCCAAACATTTACACCACGCAATTTAGCAGCCAACTCTTTCAAATATTTCACTTCCTCCATAAGTTTGAAAGGAGTAGACTCTATTGGAAGAGGCTTTACAGGATTGACATTCGCAATATCTTTATCCACAAAATCCAAAACAAAAAGATTTTCCAGGGAAGGAATAAACCTCTGACCATCCTCACTCCTCTGCAACCAAACGTGCACCAATGGCTGGTTTGAATTGTTCACCATAATACTAAACTCTTCTTGCGGCCTCCATATCGACGATATATAAAAAGGCACCTTAGATTTCGAATTTATTTTCCCTCCTCTATCAAAGGGCTTAAACACCACTTTAAGTGGCAATATATCAAACAGATAATGAACAAAACGTTTCTTACCGATTTGTAATATTGAAGGTACAGCCCATAGCCATGGCACTTGCCCAAACATTGGTATTTCAACGGGTCTGGTACACAATAAGACCAATGTGGCAGCAACCATAAGCTTGTCAGCTACTGGATCTGGAAATGCACCAAATGCCAATCCTAGCATCGTCTTCCGAGCAAGATAGCCCTCAAGCCAATCACTGATATGATTGAGTATAGGGTCCAGAAAAATGGGATAGCGTTCTAGTATCCCTTCTTCAAAGGCTAAAGGATCTAAGATTCCCCACAATGATTTGATTCCATTCAATCCACCGAGATACACATTATAGCAGGTCCTGACTACATGCACCAAGGAATCGCCCCAGATCAAGACTCTGGGGAATCGAACGGCGGAAAGGAAAACATGGAGCACACCCAGCTCAATGGCTTCCTCTCCGAGACCAGCCAACCTGCACACGCCGTCAATCATCTTGTAAACAGAGGATGTGTTGTTGCTACTGGGACTGGGGCGGTCAATCTCGGCACAGATGGGGTTGAGGGAGAATAAGTTGAAGGTGCAATCGAGGACAGACTCAACGACCTTGGCGTAGGTGGAATCGAGGGCCAGAATGAGGGGTTGGAGGAGGGAATCGGCATGGGAGGAGGAGTAGAGATAATAAAAATAGACCCCACCAGGATCAAACTCCCATCTGGTGCCGCGATCCATCCTGATGGTTGGGCCATCTTCTGTCATTGTATGGTTCATTACATATTTTAATAATATTGTTAACTAAAGCAAGTAAATCTATTTTAAGAGAGGAGTTTTCACGACGTATTTTATAATATTTTTAAAGTAATCAGAGTATTCTATTAATTTATAATATTTTGTTGGTATTTTAGATATTTTAAATATTACTTTTTATTGAGTTCCGTAATTATCATAATACTTGTTCGATTAAGAGGATATTGATGGTTTTGGAAAATAATGTTATTTTGAGGTTATGAGAATTTTTAAGTTTTGAGGAATTAAAATAGGTCATTTTAGAAGCTTAGGCTTAAATTTTGAAATATGTGATTTATTGAAAATTTACAAAAATTACGTGATTATCTTATAAGTGAAGAGTAATATTTGTTCGGCACTTTTGAGAAAATTTTGGAAAAGCTAAGAAGTCCAGGTAAGCGGAGTTCCTATTCTAGGTTTTATACGAGTTATTGAGACTGAGGTTGACTTTTTGAAAACTTTGCATATTTTGAGATGAAATGAAAACTTGGGAAAAATCAACCTCGGATGCTTATTTGCATTACTCATGAAATCTGTATAAAAAAGAGAAAATATTTTCTGACATACATTGTGTAGACATGAGCTAACTTTTGTCATGTTGTCTCTAAAATCTGAAAAAAAGCGATATTGAGAATTTGAAAATTTGTGCATTGAATTAGAAAGATGTTCTGACTTTTGTTTTCGATATGTGAGAATGATCTAATTATGTTTTGGTACTCTATTTTATTTTGATATGGCATATGAAAACCTTTGGCATGATGTACTGCTTTTTTGTATCTGACTTTGTCTCTACTCTGCTCTGTTTGGGTTGGTACCAACATTTATGTCTCTAAGTGCACCCACTTTGGAAACAAAGTGGTTTTATTGTGGTCTTTCTTGTGTGCACACTCGAGGCTCCAAGAAGAATAACGGAAAGATTTCACCTCTGTCTATATCCGGTTTGGCCACCGGGGATAGCACAACCCTACCACGAGGGTGAAACATGGTCTCTGCTCTGTAAGATGCTCTGTTTTAATGTGATGAAGATGCTCAGGTTATGTTATGCCAAAGTACTATGGGTTTTGTTTGTCTTAAAACCATCGCTCTGTTATTTTTGAAAACATGTTTTGTTCTGCATGATAACTCTGGAAAATATTTTGTTCTATATATTGTACTCTGTAGATGCTCATGTTTGCATGCTAGCATATGTCCTCTGCTTACTGAGTTGTTAATAACTCACCCTTATATACACAATATTTTTTTAGATGAGTTGAATATTCCAGTTGAGGATCAAGAATATGGAGCATAGGCGAGAGGAGTTAAAAATGATGGTTTAAGCATAGAAGATTTACATAAGTATTGAGGATTTTTATCCAGTAAGTTTGTTGCGCTCTGATGATGTGTTTTTTTGGGAGGTCGATGTTTATATTAAGACTTGGTATTGTCTTAGAATAATTATACTTGAGTATTTAATGTGAATTAATGAGTATTTTATGCGACAGAGAAAAATTTGAGTATGTACTATGTGGATAGAAAATGATTTTTAAGTGACATGAGTTAACTCTCCAGACCCTTGGGGACGGGGCGTTACAAACAATGTCATGACCACTCCAAGAAATTTGAGACGTTCAAAGAGATTGCTAAGTTCCCTTTTCAGGATATGAAGTTAGACGATTGGAGGAAGTGTGGTGATCTTTTCACAAGCCCAAATTATCAGGTGAAAAGCCCCGGTCCTAGATGACGTTAGAGAGTTACTACCTGTCACCTAAATCCTTTTTCACAATACAAATAAATATTCCAAAGACTCCATAAACATATCCTCATCCATTTTCAAAAACTCCATAACCATAAATATGACAACTCAAGACTTAATATAATTGTCAACATCCCAATAAATTGATCAATGTACAAAATAATAACCTTTCAATAATCTCAATACTTACTTACTCCCTACATGTTTTCAATCTACCTATTTTCTATTCTCGATCCTCAGTCTAAGTATTCACTACATCTGAAAAATATTGTGGAGATAAGTTAAGTTATCAACAACTCAGTAAGTAGAGAACATATGCTAGTATGTAAACATGAGCATTTTCACAGAGTTCAGAATGCATAAACAAAACATTTCAGCTTCAATATGTAAATTTCAAAAAATACATATTATCAAAAAATCAAAGTGACACTTCAAGCTGTTCATATTCAAAAACCAACTTTTCATATTCAAAGACCCCTTTGGCTCAACGTGACTGAACATATTTATTTTATCATATCATATTCGAACAGAGACTATGTTTAACCCTCTGTGGTAAGGTTGTGTATTCTGCCGAAAGCCAAACAAAACATAAATCACCATGTTACCAAAGCAATTCCACTCAAAATAGAGACCACTATTATATCTCGTGGTAGGGCCAGAGGTCACTATTATATCCCCTGACAGAGCTAGATGCCACTATTATATCCCGTGACAGGGCCAGAGGTCACTATTGTATCCTGTTATAGGGCTAGAAGTCAATATTGTATCCCATAAGAGGGCTCGAGATCATAGCAAAATAGATTCAGAATCACTATATCAGAACTAGAATCAAAGTCAGAATAGAATCAGAAAGTCATGCTAAAGGTTTTTTCAGATACCACATCATATCAAAATAGAGTATTAAAATCAATTTAGATAATTTCACATTTTCCAAAATAGATTCAGAACATCTTCACGTCAAAAGCAAGAATTATCAAATTTCATTTTCACTCCTTTTTCTCAGTTCAGTAACATAATGTCAAAAATATGCTCATGTCGACACCAGTCATGTCAAAAGATACTTTATTCTTATATAGAAATTCATGAGTAATACAAAACAAATAACTAGGGTCGTTTCAGTTTCTTTCCAAAACAAAACATGCATTTTTCCAAAATCAACCTCAGTCCATTTTATTTTTATACAAAGTCTAGCATAGGAACCCTGCTTACGTGGACTTCTTAACTTTTCAGAAACTTTCCTCAACAATGACGAACAAATATCAATCATCACTGAGAGCTATGTGTAGCGGTGGCCTAGGTGGATGTTTAGGGCGACACGGCTGGCAGCGGCGGCAGGTCACGTGAGCGAGGGGCTCACTAGTGGCTAAGTTGAGGTCTGCGGTTGGTCATCGGGGATAGCACAACCCTACCATGGGGTTAAATATGGTATATGATATAATATGGTGACATGATATGATACGATACGATACGATACGATATGATAAGATGAAGATGTTCAGTTATGTTATGCCAAAGTGTTTTTGAATATGACCAAAGGGTTTTGAATATGAGTAGTTGGTTTTTTATTATTAAAAGATTGAAAAGTCACTTTGATTTTTTGATATGTGCATATGAAAATGAAATTTTTGTTTCTGCATACCGACTTTTCTAAAAAGGCTCACGTTTACATATTAGTATATGTTCTCTACTTACTAAGTTGTTGATAACTCACCCATTTTCTCCAAATATTTTTTAGATGATGTGGATGGTTCAGCTGAGGACCAAGAATAGAAATTGTGAGAAAGGCTAAGCTAAGGATAGGTTGTTGGGTACCTTAGGGTACTACTGTTAACAAAAGATTTCTAACATCTTTTAGATACGTTATGTGTCTTTTTTTTCTTTAGTAGGACTTGAAGATTTATCAGTCATTTATGTTGAGCCTATTGGGAGATTTAGGCCCATTTGGTTTATGTTATTAATATAGTGATGACTTTGTGGAGATTATTATGTGTCTATTTGGCATATATGAGATTGATTATTGTTTTCGAAATCTTTGGGGATTTTAGATGTGTTGAGAGGCAGGTTTATAACTGACAAGTACTAATTCTCAGACCAATCCAGGGCCGGGGCATTACAGTTCAAAATGACTAAACAAAACATTTCAGTTTCAATAAGCAAATTTCAAAACATACATATTATCAAAAAAATCAGAGCGACAATTCAAACTGTTCATATTAAAAAACTAACTTTTCATATTCAAAGACCCCTTTGGCACATCCTGACTGAACAGCTTCATGTTATCATATCATATCAAAGCATCATATCAGAATTGAGACCTCGTTTAACCCCCGTGGTAGGGTTGTGCCTTCTGCAGAAAGCTAGGCAGACCATAAATAACCATGTTACCAAAACAATTGCATTGAGAGCAAACACCACCATTATAGTAGGGCCAAAGGTCACTATTATATCCCGTGAAAAGACTAGAAGTCACTATTATATCCGATGACAAGGCCAGAGGTCACTATTGTATCCCTTGAGAGGGCTAGAGATTAGAGCAAAATATAATTAGAACCAAAATCAAAGTCAGAACCGAATCAGAAAGTCATGCCAAAGAATTTTTTTTTTGAGATACATCATATCAAAATAGAGTACTAAAATAAATTTAGATGATTTCACATTTTCCAAAACAGATTCAAAACATCTTCACGTCACATGCAAAAATTATCAAGTTTCATATTCGCTTCTTTTTCTTAGTTTAGTAACAAAATGTCAAAAATAAGCTCATGTCTACACCAGTCATGCTAGAAGATACTTTATTCTTATATAGAATTTCATGAGTAATACAAAACAAATAACTGAAGTCGTTTCAATTTCTTTTCATAACAAAATATGCATATTTTCCAAAAATTAATCCCAGTCCATTTTATTTTTATGCAAAGTCTAGGATAGGAACCCCGCTTACCTGGACTTCTTAAGTTTTCAGAAATTTTTCTCAACAATACCGAACAAATATAAATCGTCACTAAGAGCTACTTGTAGTGGTGGCCTAGGTGGATGTCTTTGGCAGAGCGGCAGCAGGTCACATGAGGGAGGCAGTGAAGGGCTCACTAGTGGGTGAGCTGAAGTCTCCGGTGGAGCACGATGGTAGTGCACCATGAGGAAGAGAGAGAATCACGTAGAAAGAGGGGAGAGTTGCGTTATCGAGTCGGGTGGAGATATCATGTGATGGTGGCTCACGGCGGCACCAGGTTCGACATGGTTTTCTGGGTGGTGCATCAGGAGTATCACGGTGGCTGCGTGGTGGTCGAGTGGAGTATCACACCCATGCTTGTTGCTCTATTTTGAGTATGGAAAACAGGGGCGGTTTTCTTTGGGTGTTAACCGTGGTGGTTAGTGGTCTGTAGGGGCATCTCACGGTGACAGTGTGGTGGTGTAGGGCTGAGGTTTAGACTGAGGGCCTGTGGTTTCTGTCTTGAGAGGTGGTCTGGGCATGTTGGTTTCCATTCAAAGTTGTTGTGCTGCACGATGGGGGTGGCATTGCCGTTTATGTCAGGGAACAAGGCTATAGCAGTTTCTCGAGGGGTTGGGTGGTGGGGGTACTTGTTTCCCACCATGGTGCATGGCTATGACGTGAAGGTGTTGGGAGGGTGGCTGTGTGCATGGCTCAAGGAGTTTCCATGGAGGAGAAACTGCCACAGTGAACGTGGAGGTTGCTTCCATTGCTAGTCTTCATGGGGTTAGGTTGTGCAGAGACAGCAACGGTGACTAAATGGAGGTTGTGGAGGGTGGCGGCTTCATTGTGGGGGAGTTGCCTTGCGAGGCAACAGTTTGACTCTTGAGAGGTTGCTGCTCTGTACAATGGAGGATGAGGGAAGGAGACAGCAGCCCTATTCTTGGGTTTTCTTCATGCAGGAAGGATTAGGTAAGTATATATAGGCAAACAAAAAACCAAAAACAAACCCTAAAGGGATGAGGGAAGGAGAGGTGTATGTGCATCGGGATGGGAGTCGTGCAAGATTGGGGGAGGGGGAGGGGGGTTTAAGGAAACTAACTGAACGTTGGTTGGTTCTCAAGGGTTGGGTTTTGGGGTGATCGGGTAGGGCCCATTTTGAATTTTTAGGCTCACATTTTGGGTGGAATAAGAAATTAATAAGTGGGCTTTTTCCTGAGTTTTGGTCCTCGACTCAACTCTAAAAATAATCCAACTTGGCCAAAATTTTCTCGACCCATAAGAAGATTTTTAACCTAATTTTCAAATCCAATGAAATAAAATGATATTATGCCAAAATAAAAATAGTAGGCCGTAGTTTATTCCAAAAAATTTACTCGCAATTTCAAATGGACTTTTCGTACCTATAAACTCCAAAATAAAGAAAAGGGCTTGGTGCTAGGCCCGGGTGTTACATCAGGTATTCTAGATTTGTCTCCTATAACTTATTTACATCTATATTGGTTTTATATATTATATAACATTGTTAATTTTTCTTGCAACACTTAAGTTCTACTAATGCACAAAATAGAACGTCTTTAAGAATCCAGCATCGCGCTAGTTCAAGGTCATTCCAACACCTTACTGATAAAATGGTAATTAATATTTGTTAAAATTCAGTCATAGTATGCTTGTTTAAAATTACTGATGTGGCTTTGTTAGAAATACAATGATGCTGAAAATTTTTCTCTCATTCAAGTCAATGCTGCTACCTGATGTGTACAACGAGTGGATTGATCCTGTCGCTAAAGATAATTATGTAAGTGAGTTCATTTTATGTGAATAAATTATATCAACATGTGAATAGATATTATGTTTACCTTCTATTTCTTTTAATATGTTAGTTATTGTGTGTTTTCTTCCTAATTGTAAGAAAAAATTATTGAGATGTAGTCAGCCTCTGAAGAATCTTCTCCTTGTGATATGGACATATTTACGCAGTTTTTGTACATGAAGGTTTGCTTATTTTTTGTGATGGTTTCGTTCGTCACAATAGATCAAATTTGTAATAGTGGTTCATGATTGCTTGTGTGTGTGTCTGTCATATAGGGCCGGGGGAGGTTGATTGAAGAAATTCGAGATATGCCACTCCGAACAAAAGCTCGGGATTGACAGGCAAAAGAAAAGCCAAAAAAATAAAAATAAAAAAAGATGCCTCTCCTTCGAGTTGTACTCAACGTGAGGTTCCAGAAAGGGATTAAGCCTTTAGCGGATGTTCACCGCTTGGGTCAGTCTAGATGGCAATAGAAACATGCGTTTTGATCTTGAGAGATGAGACTGCTTCAAATAAGAGATGAGACTGCTTCAATGTGTGTGGGCTGTAGAACGTTGGCGCTGGCGGCTTTTGTCTTGAGAGCATCAATATCTTTGGTGCATCAAACACGTACCTCCTTGAAACAGTCGTCTCGTTCGCCAAGCTCATGGCTAGTGGCGGCAATGTATGTCTCGGGGGGATGTGAGATGCGGCACTGAATTCCGGAGGCAGCACTGCCTCACCAGACGCGGCAAGAGCCGCGCTAGCCCAACTATTTATGAACATGCTAGTCGTGGCTGCATCGGCTACCTTGTACTTTGAAATATATATATATATATATGTATAGAGAAATGTTCCAAGAAAGCTTAATACTATTAATTAAATATGTGATTTGTCATTTTGTTTCTTCTATTTAAATATGCAAATATTTAAATATTAAGATATAGAGGCAAAAATGATAAATTACGTATTGATTAAGTAACGATGTAAGATTTTGATTTAGAATTATTCATATTTATAGCACCGCTTCAACATTAGATCAAGTTTCTCTTAAACCAATTATACAAATAACAATAACTTTCAAATCTATAATTTTATCCTATATTTAATTATATAGAGTTATAAGCTGCGTGTCTTAAGAGGTTACGTTGTCTTAAGGCCACCTAGCAAGGACAGTCACCGCATGCATGCGAGCTCGATCTGTATAACTTCAATGAATTGTATTCATTTCATTTCGACACATACTTCATCATTAGAGGGATGCGAGTAGTTGGCTTTATCCCTGGACCGTACGGTGTTTGATGTAATTTAAACTCATCTCAATTCATTTTATTATTATAATTTTTTTAAATTTTCACGCAAAATATAATAAACAATTCAACTTTTTTAAATTTCAAAACAATAATAATATTCTAATAATATTTTATTTTATTATTCAAAGATCATCTCAATTCATCTCTAATCCAAACCATCACATAGCCAATTATCACATCCATGCCCACTATGCCACTATTAGGGGTGTTCTTCATCCAGGTTCCGACTCGGGAACCCGGGTGGATTCCCAGAAATCCGAGTTGTACCCGGATTTCTTTTTTTTATTTTAGTAAAAGTCTTTATTTTATTAATTTTTTTCTAAGAAGTCAAGTTCATGAAAAGCATAATATTTGTGTTCTAAAACTACTAAATGCATGTAAAACAGAAAAACAAATCCAATATTCATCTATGCATGCATCACAATGCAATCCACTATATATTACACTAATGGTATTTATAAATTACATTACCAAACACAAAATTACAAGAAATGAGTTAAAAAATCAATAGCACAGTCATCTCTTAGTGATTTAATCTCACCAAATAATAGTCCATTGTCAATTCCTGTAGCCAGGTAATCAAAAAGCTCATTAACTAGTTCGGCATATTATATTCAAATAGAATATTAAAAATGAGTATAGAAAATGAGTATAAAAATTGATGATTTTATGCATAAAGATTGCAGCACCTCAAAATGGTTTTGAAATTAATGACGATACATCAAACTAATGTCAATAAATGAACCCAAACAGTCCAAGCAAGCTAAAGGGCAGTCATAGAAAAGATGCATATCAGATTCAATATCATCCAAAATAGTCTACTGTATGCTTGCAAATGCATGTGCTAGTGTTTGGCAATAATAGTGAACAACTCTAGACAGAGCATAATGGTAGAAAAGAGTTCAGATAACAAAATTCCTATTATTTCAGATAAGCTTGTTTGGGTAAGCAAAATTAAAATGCATTTTAGGCCAAGAACTATTGAGATTAGAAAAAAGATGCATGAGTTAAACATCATTATTAGGCCACCAATACCCTATAAAAAGCCTTTGCTTTTCTCTGAAATAGTCAAGCAAAACCAGTCTATAAAACCCTATTCACCACCAATCACAACTAACAAAATAATAACAATAAAGAATCTAAGCTAAACAAAAATCTAACAAATAGCACCATGCACCAATGTCCCAAACAATCCATGAGTTATAAAAGCTCAACAGAGAGAGAGAGTGTGAGGGTTTTGAGTAACTGGTAGATCTGCCCAACCAAAACACTACTCACGCACTACCACAACAAAATAGGTTATAGATCTGGGCGACGAAATAAAACCCAAAAAAAAAAGATCAGATCTAGCAAAACGACAGCTCTACTAGTCACCGGCGACAATGGCTAGGGTTTTGGCTTTCCCCAACACACTCTAGAAATGAAAGAAACCTCCCCCTAAGAGAAGAGATCTAAATGCTCAAAAGAGAGAGAGAGAGAGAGAGAGAGAGAGAGAGAGGAACATACCGAGAGTAGCGAAAAGGCTTCTGTCTTCTGTGGATGGTGGCCTTTGATAGCACCGACGGCGATGGTTGTGGTTTCGGTACTCGGTCGACAGAGAGAGAGAAGTTAGACGGAGAAGAGAAGAGAGAAGGCTTCTTCCCTTGATTACGGGCTAGAGACTGAAGAGAGAGAGCTTGGGTTTCCATTTGGACTTTGGGCAAGAGAAGAGAGATCGAGAGCTAGGGTTTCCGTTTGACACTTTGGGCAAAAGAGAGATGGAGAGCCAAGGAGTCAAGGATGAGGGTTTGGAAGTGGACTTTGAGCGAGAGAGAGAAGACATCGCAAGGAAGAATGAGGGTTTTTTTTTTCATATATAACCCGGGTATCGGATGTTAAATCCAGAACCCAGGTTTCATAACCAGATCTGACCCGGATTAATCCGGATTTTGTAATGCTGGTTTCGGCCCAGAAAATCCGATTTTCCAGGTTTCATATCGTGTAATGACCCGATCCTATATTTTTTGGGATAAATTACAGATAAATTTTTTTAAAGCTCAATAAATGAGTTAAAGCGAATGATCAGATGATTTTTTTTAAAACCTAGAGTCAAGGCTCCATTATTATTATTATTTTTTTTTAATTTTTACTCCAAGCACGTGTGTGTTAGAGTCCAAACACTATTACTATTCTTATTTCCTCTTCATAATAAAACTCCTAGTTACCAAATTTGATTCTATAAAATTCAAACACTCACGAAATCTAATCCACTTCCATGCATGTACGTTTCTTCTCCTTCTTCACTAGGGTTTTCATTGGTCTATATATAGAGCTAGGCTCATTAGGTCCAACCCGAGCCAATTTTTCCAGCGTGAACAACCACCAGCCCCATCCTCAAGCCGAAACCAGCCCCTCACACCCGCAGACTATCATGTCATTTTCCCTCCACCTTGAATACCAAAGACAACCATGTTTTCTACTCAATCCTCTTTTGACCACTAGAAGAGTCGGATCACCTCACTGCAGCCACCAGATAGCCGCCCAACAAACCACCTGCACGACTGAAACCAGTGCGTTAGCACTGCCCAACCCCACATTTAGTCCCACTGCACGGCTACCCCACTCCACCACCGTCGCTCAGCCAAGCCTTCACGTGCGTCCCAAACCGCCAACCCACTGCATAGAACAAGTCTAAAAGAAAACTGCACATCGCAGTAGCAAGTTTAACCCCTGCTTGCACCCGTGCCGCAGGAAGCTTGTAACGCCCCGACCCCGAGGGTCCAGAGAGTTAACTCATAAAACCTGATAATCAACTATAACAAGGCTAGAGTACTTCCAAATTCAAGAATTTATCCATTTTCCCAAACCTCAAATCGAACGTATATACTTCAATTAAATAAATCAAATAAACTCATCTATCCAATATTCAATCCAACAACCCAAGTAAAATCAACTCTTCTTCATGTCTCAAATAACAACTAGAAATAATATAACATTAACATAAGTATCCATAAACCGTCTAAATCCATTGAAGCAAACTTAAGAAAGATAATTAACCTCCAACACCAACACTAATATCATGAGATACCCAACAACAAATCAATGCTAATCTTCTCCATAGACTCTAATACTGATCTTCAGCTGAGCCATCGATGTCATCTGAAATATTATGAAGATTAACGGGGTGAGTTATCAACAACTCAGTAAGCAGAGAGCATATACTAGCATGTAAACATGAGCATTTATAACATTTGATAAGCCGAACAAAACATCTACTTTCAGAATGCAGGAACAAAACTTGTACAAAAACTTTAGAGCGAAATTTTCAGAAAAGTAAGCTTATTCCAAAAAGAAAATCCGTTGGCATTTCTAAACTGAAACATTATAATCTTATCATTGTTTGTTATCGCATAGGGACAATACCATGTTTAACCCCTCGTGGTAGGGTTATAAACCACCATTATACCCGTGGCTGGGCCATTTTCCATGTTTCACCCCCGTGGTAGGGTTATAAACCACCATTATACCCGTGGCTGAGCCATTTTCCATGTTTCACCCCCGTGGTAGGGTTATAAACCACCATTATACCCGTGGCTGGACCTTAACAGAAACAGAACGGATTTCATCGAAGATCCGGTTACAATCATATACAGAATCAGAACATCATGCCAAGATTCTCAGATGACACATCATATCCAAACAAAACATTGAAAAGCTTCAGATCATTTCACATGTTCGAGATAAAAATAAACAAAATATTCTCATTTGTTCACAACAAAACTTTTAGAATTTCCTTATTCGCTCTTTTACATAGTTCTGAAACAAAGTGCACAAAACTAGCTCATGTCTACACCAGTCATGACAGAAAACACTTTCTCTTATATTGAATTTATGCATATGCAGAATAAACATCTGAGGTTGTTTTCAGATCATTTCTTTTAAAAAAAACAAACACGTTTATTTTCCAAGTCAACCTCATTTTATTTCTTTTATGCAAAACTAGTATATGAACCCCGCTTACCTGGGCAACTTAGCTTTTCAAAATTTTCCTCAAAAATGTCGAGTCGAAAATAAATCGTCACCTAGAAAAAATAATCACATAATTTCCGTAAGTTTTCAATCAATCATGGATTTCGATAGTTAATCCTAAACTTCTAAAATAACCTATTTTAATATCTCAAAACTTAAAACTCTCGTAATCCCAAAATATATCATCACTTCCTAAAAAAATCTCCAATATTCACTATGACCATCGTCAAACTTAAAACACCAATATTCAAACCCAAAACAGCCAACAAATTTCATAGCATAAACCAATCTCACATAAACAACTCCATCAAATCCAACCGACCCCCTTCTTCCTCGGACTCAGTCCGGCACAACCAACAAATTCACAGTAAATATGAATTAGCGCAGAAATACATTTAAATCTCAAAAGTTCTTTGGGAAAAATACTTACAATGCTATAATATAATTTTTGAAAGATCACGGAGGTGCTGGAAGCGGCAACGTAGCAACAAAACAGTGCGAAATGCACTGTGGCCGTGGGTCTCAGAAACCCACTTTTGAACGGGTGTAAACGAAGACCCGAGATTGATAGGGTAGGACCTAGGGATGTCGGTGAAGCTAGTGGTGGTGGTGGTTGGCCGTGGGTGGCGGCGTGGGCGGCGGTTGAAGGCCAAAAAGCACGAATCGGAGATGGAGATAGATGGGCTTCACCGGTGACAGATCGGAGCCAAGGATGGGTGCATTAGGTTGCTAGGAGGTCGATGATGAAGTGGTGAAGAGATGGTGGCCGATGGTGGCGCGACGGCGGCGCACGAGCACAAGGAACGCCGCGGCATAGTGTTGCGCGTGGGGGCAAACGGCGAAGCGAGAGGGGCTGAGATTGGAGGGAGGTGGTCGCCGGAGGGTGGGGAAGGCCGTGGGCTGGGCGGTGTCGCCGGACGGAGGCGCATGGCGGCGGGCTGGGGGAGAGAAGGATCGGACGAAGAAAGAGAGAGGGCTGGGTCACGCGCAGGAGCCGTTCAGGAAAAGCAAAAGGAAAAAAAAAAGAAAAGAAGAAAAAAAGAGAAAAGAGAAAAAGAAAGTGGAAAAGAAAAAATGAAAGGAAAAAAAAATGAGGTCTAAATCTCACAACTTAGGTCACAAAATTCCAACGAAAAATTATTTTATCACAATAGTTTTAAATAAAATAAATTTAAACACAGTGACTAAGTAAAATAAAATAATTAAATCCAACAATACAATAATTTTAAAACCCACAAACTAATTTAAATTAAGAGAAATTTAATTACATAACAATTATTAATATTAAGGAAACATGTCAAATTTAATTTTCACAAATTAAAATCATAAAAAAAAAACCCAATAAAATCTGAAAATTTAAAACAAGATAATCAAATTTTAAATTAATAACAAATAATCCTTCAATTAAAAAAAATACACTAAAAAAAAAAAAATACGGGGTGTTACAAAGCTCCTCCACGTCTCCTCCATCAGCCACAGCACCACGAAGGACCACCTAGATCTGCCCTAGTCCTCCTCGTTGCCCAGCTAGGAGAACCACTACAAGGCCTGCCCTCAGAAAAGCCAACAAGCCGCTGCCATCCTCCCCTGTTTTAGCCCCTCGAAACAGAGTATTTTGGGAGCCCACCGTAGAGCCAAGTTCCCACCTTTTCAACCGTCGCTCCTCGTCAAAAACGTCCTCAACACAGGGCCGCAACTCGGCTAGCTACGCCCCGGACCACCATATGTAAGTCCTCTCCCTCAAGCCGTGTCCTTTCCCCCTCGTTCATCTCGTCTCTCTCACTTGGTCTCTCCCTCTCTCTCTCAAGCTTTCGGTTTCTCTCTATCTCTCCAGCCTTGAGCCACCGAGGAACCACCCAGCTTCGTCGTTCAACACCACCAAGCTCGAAAGCCTCACGCCTAGTTCTCGGTAAGCCCCTACCCTTTACTTCACGCGTAAAAACCCAACCCAAATGCATGCAACCGGCGTAAAATCCAACCCGAATGCATGCAACCTGTAAAATCAACTTTAGGTGGGTTAGTTAAATTACAAAAATGCCCTTTGTTTTGTTTTCCAAAAATACCCATGCCTATTTAGGATTAAAAGATGAGAATATTTTAGTGCTAGGAAGAATCTAGGTTTTGGAATTACAGACTATTTTAGTATTTTAGGTTTTAAATAAAATCACTTGTTTAATTAGAAATTTATGAAAATTACGTGTTTATTTTTATAGGCGACCGACTACACGCTGAAAATAGTGGATTAACACTGCAAGGTAAGTAGTATCATCATACCCTTACACGTATGTACAGTAAACGACATGCCTTTTATAAAAATATTATGCATGTACGCCCTCCATTGGAAGCCCCTTTTTATATACCCAAGACATGATAAAATTATGAAAATCCATGATTTTACGTGAAGAATTATGCTTTAAATTATTTATGAAAACTCATGATTTTATGAAAGGAGTTATGCATCAAAAGATTTATGAGGGTCATGATTTTATGTGAAGGTTTTTGTAAATTGATGATCTTATGTTGTACTTTATGCATTAAAATAGTTATGGAAAGTCATGCATGATTTTATGTGAGAGTTATGCATAAAATTATTTATGAAAAGTCATGAATTTATGTGAGGAACCATGTATCACGACTTTTATGAAAGAATATGATTTCATTTGAAATCTATGATATGATATGACAAGTATGTATGTTATTTCCCTTGAAATCTATGATATGACAAGTATGTAAGCGATTTCCTTTGAAATCTATGAAATGACAAGTATGCAAGTATGATTATGAAAATATATGTAACGGCCTATGTCATGATATGAAGACGGTACCTATGTTATAGGCATATTGCATTGCCAGGTCGTGCATGCTGGTAGTGCACCTAGTATGTCTTCCTTATGTATGGATTCCACAACCCACGGCCACGGGCAGAATCAGAATCTACTAAGATTCGCTAATCCTAGCTCACGGGGGTCAAAAGTGAGTAACGGCTTATAATAAGTGAAAGATAAGTTAATGTTCATGTTCATGTTATTTATATGTATTTATGAATATGCATGTTTTCTTTTTTTTGAAATCTTATGTTTATTATGTTTACTGCATGATGTGTTGCTTATTGAGTATACGACTCATTTTAGTTTTTTTTTTATGTTTTTAAACTACCACAGGTGATGACATTTATGAAGATGAGACTGTAGGACAGGACTTGACTTCGGGAGGTGAGGTAGAGGTCTAGACAGATTATGCTATGATTATTACAATGGTTTAAAGTTTAAATAAATTATTTTGAGAAGCACATGAGACTTCTGTATTTTTTTTAAATAAGTGCTTCCGCACACTCTATTTTGAATTTTCAGTATTTATTAAAGTTTGTTTTATTTATGGAAACTTTTGCATATGGCGCGTTGTTAAAAAAAAAGAAAAAATTTTAAATTCAAGTTTAGTAGTAGCACACTGGCTCCTCGAAAATTATAAAATGTCTTTTTGGGAAGTGGGGTGTTACATATCGGGCCATGAAAAAATCCGGTCTGGATGAACAGTCTTAGCCACTATACTAGTAGTTGGCTTATTTATCACACGCGACTCTTTCCTCGCATGTAAAGTGCATTTATACCCAACATGGTAAATTTAAAAAAAGTGCATCCAGCTTATCAAACAAGCTGAAAATCTATTTTTTTTTTAAAAGTACCAAATTGAACCTTTTGTTCAAAACTCAGTGTCTCTAATTTTAAAAACTCTTTAAGTATAAGCTTACCAAATAGTTAAAATATTTTTAATAGTAGAACTTTTGAGTATAATTTTACAATTAAAAATTCTACAATAGAAAATCTTATTTCCTATTGCAATCCCAAATAACCACTTAATTTAAAATATAATTAAGCACGTTTCAAATCTTAATCCTCTCAGATTCATTTTTCTCTTTCTATTTCTGGAATATTTACTTTGCAAAAAAAAATAAATACAAAGGAGATAACAACTAGTTATATAACTTCATCAGCAAAGGTGGGACCTGCCGACCACTCTAAACTTGATTAAAACGCCACGACAACAAATTTACGAGTACATAATGATCACTTTTGATTAATTGTATGTTTTGTTATTTATGGGTTTGTTGTATAAACTGCATTTTGGTACCATAGTCCATACGATGTGATCAATGTAAATGGTGTATGTAGGACTGTTCATCCGAGTTGGATTTTTTTAGGCTTGGTCCATAACCTGGTTATTCGGATTCCATTTATTCCGGCCCAGAATAAACCCGGGTCGGTACTCCCATAACAATACCCGGGTACACGGGTTTTCTTTTAAACCATACCCAGTGTCAAAACGACGACGTTTTGATAAACCAAAACGGCATCGTTTTGACACTAGGGTTAAAAACCCTTCCCCATTCCCATATCTCTCTCTCTCTCTCTCTCTCTCTGAAGAAACCCTAGCCTC
Organism: Juglans regia; assembly: GCF_001411555.2. Lineage (NCBI taxonomy): Eukaryota > Viridiplantae > Streptophyta > Magnoliopsida > Fagales > Juglandaceae > Juglans > Juglans regia. Next base: position 17,523 of record NW_023361979.1, read on the forward strand.
CCTTCCTCAATGCCGAACTGTCGATTGAAGAAATCCCATCATCCTCGTGACCCCATCATCGTTGTCATTGACTCACAATCATCCTCGTGATCCCAAGGTTTGTTCTCTTCATTTGATTCTGATTTGGGTCTATTTTATGCTCAAAATTCATGACTGAGTTTACAAATGCTTGAGGCATTTTCTCTATCTCTTTATCTGTCTCTGGTGTGCTATCGCAGGCAACCAAAAATAAAACATATACTCCTAAAAATATATGTAGTAGTGCAAGTAAAGATCGTTCCCACGGAGAGTATTTAGCTTAGTTTTATGCTATGTGAACAACGATGGGGGGTTTTGAGTATAACAAAAATAATTTTAAGAAGAACAACTAAGGAACAATTCAAATTAAAGTATCAAAATCAATCAAAAGAATAAACCTTGATCTAAGTCAACATCCACCATCGAAATTTTACAACTGATCATCGATGCAAATATATATTAATTCGTACTTTGAATATTCACCATTGGAATTATTTTCCTATCTCTCCTTAGTCACAGTTAATTAGAAAACATGCGATCTAATTAACCTTAACTACTAAGCAACCTAAAACAAGCGCTAAAGATTTAATCTAGTACCAGCCTTAAGAATTAGAGAGATCGATTAAGCTAAAAAACACAAGCATAAGCGGTTACATTTAATTTAGACGAGAAAATCATGAAAATAGGCACAAAATAATATCCGATATTCAAATCTTAGTCGTCTGTTGCTGCTGATGGTGGCGTCGCTGCCCAACTGTGGCTAGTCATGGTTCTCAATTTGGGCGACGATGCTCTGTTTCCATAGTTCCAAAACAAAGCAGCTCCGGCTTTTGCTTTCGACGGACAATGGTGATGGTGGCGTTTATGTGTTGAATGTCTGGGGAGTATGGGTTAACGGGCGGGTCTGGCAGCTTGTAGTGGCATTGCCGTGTGAGTGGGGCTGGTTCACGTTTGATGACACTGAGAGGCTAGGCCGTGGGGGCAGTCCCACGGTGCTGCAACTAGGCGCAGTTGGTTGTTTCCATCGTGCGCCCTGCATGGTTTGGAGGTGGTAGGTGGTTCGCGGAGGAGATTCACAGAGAACATTGAGTGCTAGGTGGGTGCACGTTTGAAATGGGATGTCAGTAGTGATAAAGAAAAAAATAAACTGACAGTGAAGATCAGCAAGATAGAGAGCATTTACAAGGTAAAGTTTATCAGAGAAAATGAAACGGCATCGAAGGTGCACAGGAAAGGGAAAAAAATAAAAGGATGTGGGAGAGCGATTGTTGAGAGCAATTCGGACGTGGGTAACGAGGAAGGAAAACTATCGAGGAAATCCGTCTGGTGGGGGAGAGAAGAGATGGAGAAAAAAAAATTAAAAAATAAAAAAATAATGAAGAAGATAAAACAAATAATATTAATAATAAGAAAATAAATAAATAAAATAAGAGTGTACACACGACTCATAAATGGAGCGGTTTTACTTAGCAATAGAAATTCTCTATGGGCCTGGGCTAAGATTGGGCCTGGGTGTTACATTTCACCCCCTTTAAAAAAAATTTCGTTCTCGAAATTTGCTAGTGCCACAAGCAAAGCCTAAATATTTATCCACTACAACCATTTCATGCCTATCCCAATCGTCCATTTTGTCGAACCTAATATCTCAAATTCTAACTCTCCAATATTGTCAATCATATTCTCTCATATTTCCCCTAGCCATACACGTTTGCAAACACTACAATTTCAAGTCTAAAATATAAACCTCAGTAATGCAATTAAAGACCAAAATAATAATTTCGAACTCTCCACATAATCCATGAACCTCATACAAATAATGAAATAAACTCTCAAACTATAATATCACTAAAACCACGCTTCCGCTGCGCACTCTAACAACTTGTAGTCATAAACACATTGTAACTCACTCACGTACCTCAAAATTAGAGGTACGTGAGTGAGTTACAATGTCACCAGAGTCAAATTCAGAAATTATACCAACATGATTGTAGCCTCTAAAACATCAATATCACAAGTCTAAGCCTCAAGTTCCTATGCAAAACTCTTTCCAAGAAGTCAACCTAAAGTCTAAACCTTAAATCTTGTCAAAATCATTTCCAACAGTCCACAAAATTACGCCTACTGGAATTAAAATCTTGAATGTCTTAAAAAATCGTTTTCCTAAAATGTGCAAAAATCTAAAATCTTTGTGGGACATATTTCATCAGTCCGCAAGTGCTAACATATCATCAAAAAATCGTATCCGGGTGTTCGCAAAATTCTAAGACCTTAAAACCCACAGATATTTAAACCTCATATGTTTATAGTCTGAAGAACCACAAACCTGTCTCTAATACCAACTGTAACGCCCCGGTCCCGCACGGGGGGGAGAGTTACTTCCTAACACTAAAACTCACATTTCAACAGTATAAAAAATAGACTCCAAATTTCTAATATCATATAGAAAATTCGATTCAATCTAATTTCCTCAATATAACTGATTTTCCAAAGTGCTAAGTCATCATAACACAACAAAATTTCTTAATAAAAATCGACAATACTCATAAAAGCTTCCTATGCTTAAACCATTATACTTAAATCATCGCACCCAATATCTCATAATCTTGATCCTCTGCTGAACCATCAAAAAATCTGAAAAATATTGTGGAGATAAGGCGTGAGTTATTAACAACTCAGTAAGCAGAGAGCATATACTAGCGTGTAAACATGAGCATTTATAAAGTTCGGTATGCCAAAAAAAAAACATTTACTTTCAGAATATAGAAACAACACATTTACTTTCAGAATGCATAAACAAAACTTGGTACAAATATCAGAGCGAAATTTTTAGAAAATCAAACTTGTTCCCAAAAAGAAAATCCTTTGGCATATCCAAACTAAAACAATATATTCATATCATCTCATTAAATCACATCGAAACAAATACCATGTTTTACCCCCTTGGTAGGGTTATAAACCACCATTATACCTGTGGCTAGGCCGTACACCATGTTTCACCCCCATGATAGGGTTATAAACCACCATTATACCCGTGGCTGGATCGTATGCCATATTTCACCCCTGTGGTAGGGTTATAAACCACCATGATACTCGTGGCTTGGCCTTAGCAGAAACAGAACGGAACATCCTCGGAATCAGATCTCATTCAGATACAGAATCAGAATTTCATGCCAAGGTTTTCAGATGACACATCATATCAAAACAAAATATTGAATAGCTTCAGATCATTTCACATGTTCGAAATAAACAGAATCCAAAACATCTTCATTTATTCATAGTAAAAACTTTTAGATTTTCATATTTTCTCTTTTTTCATAGTTCAGAAACAGAATGCACAAAATTAGCTCATGTCTAAACCAGTCATGATAGAAAATACTTTCTCTTATATAGAATTGATGCATATGTAGAATAAACATCTGAGGTCGTTTTCAGAGTTCTTTTAAAAAAAAAACATGTTTATTTTTAAAGTCAACCTTATTTCATTTCTTTTATGCAAAACTAGTATATGAACCCCACTTCCCTAAACTTCTTAAGTACTATTCTGAATCTTTCCACAATCATGCTAAATGAATGTTAATCGTCACCTATACAAAACACTAAGCGTTACTAAACTTCTAAAAGGACTTGCTAAAACTTTCCGTTTACTTAAAATTCAAACAACGGAAATAGCTTTGATAACTATCTAGTTATCAGAAATTTAATAAATATATTATCATTAAAAAAATAGTCTTAACTTATTATGAAATAATTTTATCAAAAATGGCAAAACAACTTAAATTCATTTTGAAAATTAACTTAATTATATTTAAAACTCATTCCATAAATTATTATTAAAACGATAATTCAATACTGCGAACAAATAATATAGTAGGACATCATAAATTTCTTAAGCAATAGTAATTCATAAGATATCCTTAATAATACTTATACTAAAGATCATGTAAACTACTAATCATATCTAAATATAACCATCAAAGATTTATTTCTATATAATTGGCTTAAAGTGTTTTAAAATAAAAGATTGAACACTTGCTATATACTACCAAACTAATTATAAAAATTAATACTCGATAAATTTTATTAAAGTCTTTAAATATTTTCTGTAAAATCAAGATTATGGCTAATAGTTTTTATTCGAATAAGCTCATGCCTAATTTAACAATACTAAACACAACCCAAATTAAAATAATACGTTAGTCCCTTAATACAATAAAATAAATTTCATTAAAAAAATCGTTAACATAGTTTTTGTAAAATACTACAAATCTATTTTAAACATAAACAATTCAACTCATTTAAAAACTAACCATCCTAAAGTAAGAAGAATTTAAAATAAATCCATGCGAAAGCCCATACTACTAAAATTATAAAAGCACTTTGGTAATGTCATGAGAACACGTGGGCATGACTCTCTGATTCTGAATTTGATTCTGTTTCTGTTCTGTTCAGTTACGGCCCTGCCACGGGTGATAATAGTGGCATACGGCCCAACCACGGGTAATAATAGTGGATACGGCCCAACCACGGGTTATAATAGTGGATACGGCCCAACCACGGGTAATAATAGTGGATACGGCCCTGCCACGGGTTATAGTAGTGGTCTCTGTTTTGAGTGCACACCTTGGTGACAGAGTGTTTTATGTTCTGCTTGGCTATCCGCAGATGCACAACCCTACCACGGGGGTTATACATGGCCTCTGTTCTGATATGATGTTTTGATGATGACGATGATCATTTATGCTATGCCAAAGAATATTTTGAATGAAATTATTTCTAAATCTTCGCTCTGATATTTTAATAACATGTTCTGCTTCCGCACTCTGAAAATGAAAATGTTTTGTTCTGCATTCTGATTTCTGTAAATGCTCATGTTTATACACTGGTATATGTTCTCTGCTTACTGAGTTGTTGATAACTCACCCCCCTTATCTCCATAATATTTCAGATGACATTGATGGTTCGGCTGAGGATCAGTATTAAAGTCTATGGAGAAGATTAGCATTGATTTATTGTTGGGTATCTCATGATATTAGTGTTGGTGTTAGAGGTTATTTATCTTTCTTAAGTTTACTTCAATGGATTTAGACGGTTTATGGAGACTATGTTAATGTTTTATTATTCCTAGTTGTTATTTGAGACATGAAGAAGAGTTGATTTTATTTGGGTTGTTGGATTGAATATTGGATAAATGAGTTTATTTGATTTATTTAATTGAAGTATTTACGTTCGATTTGAGGTTTGGTAAAATGGATATATTCTTGAATTTGGAAGTACTCTAGCCTTGTTAGAGTTGTTTATCAGGTGTTATGAGTTAACTGGGGCGTTACAGTTGTTCACACATCTTCTCTAGATTAACCTCCATAGCATTCACACACTAATATGAAAGGGGAGCCCGAGATTCAGCCCTGCAGGAAGTAGGTAGGGAACCTCTACTCAGGGAGGCCCTCGAGAGGATATAGAGTGATTGTGTGTTGAAGAGAGGTAAGGATTTGTTTATTTTTTATTGTAATTTTTATTATTGTGTTTATTTAGATTTGTTCTTTCTTAAGGAATATTGTGATTTTTTTTTAACTAACTAGTATTGTGTTTATTTTGAAGGAATATTTGTTGGAGCTTGTTGAAGGTTGTGATTTGTGAAGGGAATTTGTGATTTTAGCTTGATATATTTCTAAACTTGATTGTGTGTTGATATATAATAGATATTGTGATTTTTGTTATTATATTGAAATTTCTTGGAATCTATTGTGATTATTTTGTAAATTTTGTGAATATTTTATGATTTTTTGTGAATATATTGTGAATTTTGTGAATATATTGTGATTTTTTGTGAATTTTGTGAATATATTGTGATTATATTGTGAATATATTGTGATTTGTGATTATTGTGATTATATTGTGTTTATGTGATAATTTATTTTTTGATAGGAAATCTAAAGAATGCATAATTAAATGATAGGAAATAATAAGATACTAAAATTAAAAAAAATGATTTTATGTATAATATATACGAGATTAAACAAATACAAATATATAACTAATATGATATTAAACAATACACATAAGTAATTAATAATATATACTAAGTTTAAAGCAAATAACTAATCTTTATGATTAAAACAATACTAAGTTTGAATAAATAACTAGTTAATTTCAAATAACTTAAAATTATTCAAAAATTATATCTAACAAATAACTAATAACTTTAACTAATTAACTAAGTTTGAGAGAAATAACTAATTAATTTCAAATAACTTTAAAATTATTCAAATAATTATATCTAACAAATAACTAATAACTTTAATTTCAAATAATTCATATAACCAACTTCACATACTATACTTGGATAAAGCATACGAAACTTCTTTCGAAACCTCAAAAAAGGACCAACAATAGATTCTTTACTAAGGCTTCCAAAGAAGTTTAGTATGAATATACATTCCTTATATGTTATAGTTTGTGTTATAACTTATGTATGTGACATTGCATGAATAACCTTAGACCCGTCTGGGAATTAGTGTGCACTCAAGAGTTCACTAATTCCTAAATTGTCTAGTGTCGACAATTTGAGATTATATTATTTATATTGTACATTTTCGTTACTCTTTCTTTACACATTTAGGATGGAAATTTCGGTGTCTTCTTCATTTGTTCTTCGGGTATATTGTTCATAAGGTGACAACCTCTCTTTGCGACCATGTATACTTGGACAACTATGGGGTGATGTTGCCGAAATTTCTATTGACATGGAGAATAGAAGAGTGACAAAACTTGTGCAATATGGGTGATATAATCTCGAATGAGATAGGGCCAACTACCTTTATCAAAAGAACATGGAAAATTGAAATATTGAATTGGAACATGTGATGCATATGAAATTAGTTGTCATGATACTAATCCATAGGTTTTTTTAGAAATGGACAAAAATTAGATACGTCTTGGCGATAGACTTCGAAAAGACTATGTTTTGTATGCATGTGGAGTTAAAAACTTTATTGATTTTGCTTGGGCCTTTACTGTGAGCTATAGGATTGGATGAAGTAGAAAGTCATATATTTATGAATGGTATGGATTTGGGATATACTCAATGGGTATTGCGTGGTGAACCATATGAACAATCTGGCAATATTATGTTCGGTGATGGCAGTGAAATGAGGCACATGAATGACCATAATGAGAGGGATGAGATAAAGGAGAATGAGGAAAAACATACTTGTCCCGTATGATGCAGTCTGGTTATGGCGTGTCGTACAAAAGTTTGTTCCTTGGAATATTTATGATGCAGGATTTGTAGTGGATCACAATTATAGTAGAGATGAAAATGACATTCTAATTATAGAGGCCAACCAGGAAGATGAATAGGGTATTAATTTATTTGTTGACCTTGATGCACTCGAATTAATCCCCTAATGTAGAGATGACGTCCCACCCGTACATCTCAACCCATTCGTATTAAATGATCATTCAATTGAAGAGTTTGATAAATCAGAAGAAGAAGTCGATGAAGAAGACAGAAGAAAATGACGATGTGGAAGGAGATTACGAAGATGTTATCGAATAAGATTATGAAACAAGCATGAAAAATATATCTGGAGATGAAGCATAAAAGTATTAAATGTTTTATTTACATAGGTGACGGTTGCTTACATTTTTCATAATTTCTTCTAATTTAGTTCATTGAAAATATTAATGATTTTCAAGGATGCCACCAAAACGACAGAGAAGAAGTGTGCCTCCTCTGCCAATTCCCAAACTAGTTGAGGACTCCCCAACTGAGGACTTCGCTCTTGATCAAGTTAATACACAAGATGCAGACAGCCAGTCCACACCTACTAGTAAGAAAAATCTTGTTGATAATTAAGTGTATTTGAATACTTGGGGAGAATGGTTTTAATAATTTTAAATATGTTAGTTGATGCCTTGTCACGTCGCGATCGTGGCTTAACACGTGGCCTGGCTCTGGAAAAAAATAGAAGGCACGGGAAAATCAAGGTCAACTTCCCTAATAACTTCACTCGGGGTGTGGAAAATTGTGCTACATTGCTTTCCTCCTATGTCGGAACTCTAGTCCAAGCTTATGCGTCATTTTATGTGTGTTCGTAGCAATATGTTCCTAATGAGATTAAGGATCACATTCGGAGTCATGTACTAGTGAGTTTATATACCATAGTTTTTTTAGAGATCTTTTAATTTCATATTTTTTATGCATTTCACTTTTTAGGATGAATTCGACTTAAATTTTGGTCGTAGCGCGCAAGTGTGACCTTTGAATGAGTTGAAGGTTACATTATTTTGGCTTCACAAGGAACAATGTCATGACCACTCCAAGAAATTTGAGACGTTCGAAGAGACTGCTGAGTTCCCTTTTCAGGATATGAAGTTGGACGATTGGAGGAAGTGTGGTGATATTTTCACAAGCCCAGATTATCAGGTGTGAAGCCCCAGTCCTAGATGACGTCAGAGAGTTACTACCTATCACCTAAATCCTTTTTCACAATACAAATAAATTTTCCAAAGACTCCATAAACATATCCTCATCCATTTTCAAAAACTCCATAACCATAAATACGACAACTAAAGGCTTAATATAATTGTCAACATCCCAATAAATCGATCAATGTACAAAATAATAACCTTTCAATAATCTCAGTACTTACTCCCTACAGGTTTTCAATCTACCTGTTTTCTATTCTCGATCCTCAGTCTAAGCATTCACTACATCTGAAAAATATTGTGGAGATAAGTTGAGTTATCAACAACTCAGTAAGTAGAGAATATATGCTAGTATGTAAACATGAGCACTTTCAGAAAGTTCAAAATACATAAACAAAACATTTCAGTTTCAATATATAAATTTCAAAAAATACAAATTATCTAAAAATTAGAGTGACACTTCAAACTGTTCATATTCAAAAACCAACTTTTCATATTCAAAGACCCCTTTGGCTCAACATGACTGAACATATTTATCTTATCATATCATATTAGAACAAAGACCCTGTTTAACCCCCTGTGATAAGGTTGTGCATTCTGCGGAAAGCCAAACAGAACATAAATCACCATGTTACCAAAGCGATTCCACATAGAATAGAGACCACTAACCATGTTTAACCCCCTGTGGTAGTGTTGTGCATTCTGCGGAAAGCCAAACAGAACATAAATCACCATGTTACCAAAGCGATTCCACTCAGAATAGAGACCACTATTATATGTCGTGGTAGGGCCAGAGGTCACTATTATATCCCCTAACAGAGCTAGGTGCCATTATTATATCCCGTGACAGGGCCAGAGGTTACTATTGTATCCTGTGACAGGGCCAAAGGTCAATATTGTATCCCATAATGGGGCCCGAGATCAGAGCAAAATAGATTCAGAATCACTATATCAGAACCAGAATCAAAGTCAGAACAGAATCAGAAAGTCATGCTAAAGGTTTTTTCAGATACCACATCATATCAAAACAGAGTATTAAAATCGATTTAGATAATTTCACATTTTCCAAAATAGATTCAGAACATCTTCACGTCAAAAGCAAGAATTATCAAATTTCATTTTCAGTCCTTTTTCTCAATTCAGTAACGGAATGTCAAAAGATACTTTATTCTTATTTAGAAATTCATGAGTAATACAAAACAAATAACTAGGGTCGTTTCAATTTCTTTCCAAAACAAAACATGCATTTTTCCAAAAATCAACCTCAGTCTATTTTATTTTTATACAAAGTCTAGTGTAGGAACCCTGCTTACCTGGACTTCTTAGCTTTCCATAAAGTTTCCTCAACAATGATGAACAAATATAAATCATCACCGAGAGCTATGTGTAGCGGTGGCCTAGGTGGATGTTTAGGGCGACAAAGCTGGCAGTGGCGGCAGGTCACGTGAGTGAGGGGCTCACTGGTGGCTATGTTGAGGTTTGCGGTTTGGCCATCGGGGATAGCACAACCATACCATGGGGTTAAATATGATATATGATATGATATGGTGCCATGATATGATACGATACGATATGATATGATTAGATGAAGATGTTCAGTTATGTTATGCCAAAATGTTTTTGAATATGACCAAAGGGTTTTGAATATGAGTAGTTGGTTTTTATTATGTAAAGATTGAAAAGTCACTCTGATTTTCTGATAATACATTTTGAGATGTGCATATGAAAATGAAATGTTTTGTTTCTGCATACCAAATTTTTTAAAAAGGCTCACATTTACATATTAGTATATGTTCTCTGCTTACTGAGTTGTTGACAACTCACCCATTTTCTCCAAACATTTTTTAGATGATGTGGATGGTTCAGCTGAGGACCAGGAATAGAAATTTTGAGCAAGGCTAAGCTAAGGATAGGTTGTTGGGTACCTTAGGGTACTATTGTTAACAAAAAGATTTCTAATGTCTTTTAGATACGTTTATGTGTCTTTTTTTTGTTTAGTAAGACTTAAAGATTTATCAGTCATTTATGTTGAGCCTATTGGGAGATTTATGCCCATTTGGTTTATGTTATTAATATAGTGATGACTTTGTGGATATTATTATGTGTCTATTTGGCAAATATGAGATTGATTATTGTTTTCGAAATCTTTGGGGATTTTAGATGTGTTGAGAGACAGGTTTATAACTGACAGGTACTAATTCTCAGACCAATCCAGAACTGGGGCATTACAGTTCAAAATGACTAAACAAAACATTTCAGTTTCAATAAGCAAATTTCAAAACATACATATTATCAAAAAAAATCTGGGCGACAATTCAAAATTTTCATATTAAAAACCAACTTTTCATATTCAAAGACGCCTTTGGCACATCCTGACTGAACATTTTCATCTTATCATATCATATCAAAACATCATATCAGAACTGAGACCACGTTTAACCCTCATGGTAGGGTAAGCAGAACATAAATAACCATGTTACCAAAACAATTGCACTCAGAGCAAACACCACCATTATGTCTCGTGGTAGGGCCAGAGGTCACTATTATATCCCGTGAAAAGGCCAGAAGTCACTATTATATCTGATGATAAGGCCAGAGGTCATTATTGTATCCCTTGACAGGGCAAGAGATCAGAGCAAAACATAATTAGAACCAGAATCAAAGTCAGAACAGAATCAGAAAGTCATGCCAAAGGTTTTTTTTTTTTTTTTCCAGATACATCATATCAAAACAGAGTACTAAAATAAATTTAGATGATTTCACATTTTCCAAAACAGATTCAGAACATCTTCACATTACATGCAAAAATTATCAAGTTTCATATTCGCTTCTTTTTCTTAGGTCAGTAACAAAATGTCAAAAATAAGCTCATGTCTATATCAGTCATGCTAGAAGATACTTTCTTCTTATATAGAATTTCATGCGTTATACAAAACAAATAACTGAAGTCATTTCAATTTCTTTTCATAAACAAACATGCATATTTTCCAAAAATCAACCTCAGTCCATTTTATTTTTATGCAAAGTCTAGCATAGGAACCCCGCTTACCTGGACTTCTTAACTTTTCAAAAATTTTCCTCAACAATGCCTGTAACACTCGGACCGATTCAAGCTCATTTTATTTTTATTTATATTTATAACTATGTTTATATTTTTTTCACACGTCAATTTTTTTTCTCTCCCGCATGTTTATTTATTTATTTCTATTTCCGTCTTTATTTTTTTTTAAATCCCGTTGGGTTTCCTCTAATCCACTCCATGCACACACACGTCTATTTTCAACACTCTCCACAGGCACGTCTCTCTTGTATCTTTAGAGGGAGATCATCATCACGAGTCACCCTCTGCGCGAAGAAGCCTCACGCTGCTGCCCTGCCACTCAAAGTCATAGCCACAACTCCTACTTGCAAACAGCGCATCGCCCTCCAACCCATATGCTCCACCAACCCACTGTGCACCACCATCCTCTTCACGAAGTCAACTCGTTGAGCCTCTATTTTATCTCCCAAAAATAGAGCATCTTTGGAGGGCACCGTGAACCATAGCCACCACCCCACCTTCGTTCATAGCCACTGATCTGCACCCCTCTGCCTCGACCACGGCTCTCTCTCTTCTCGCGGTGAGCCTTCGTCGAACGCCTCCTTCCTGTCTCACGGTCTGTTTCTGTTTCTTTCCACACGTGGTGGTCCTCGCTCTCTCACTCTCCATTTTTCTCTTTCTCTCGCGCTTAGCCAAGCTTGACAGCAGCTCCACCGCACTCTTGCTCTCTACCGCGCCACCATAGCTCCTCCAGCCAGTCCCGTCGTGCCTTACCCCTCCATGCGTGCCTCGATTTCCCTTGAGTAAGCTTCTGCCGCCGCATGCTTGTGTTTTTCCGTGTGTTTATTTGTTCGGTCTTGTTCTTATAGGTTTTATACGTGCATAATATATATTATATATATGTAAAGTGTTAACTTGTTAGATGAGTACTATTACCAATTTACCTTAGCGTAAATTCCAGTTATATGTTTCGGACAATAGGGCTTTTTTTGGGTTATGTATTTTAAGTGGGTTTTATTTTTAAGTCTCATAAAATATTATTTTGTGTAGATAATATTTTAATAATATTATTAGCTAAAGAAAGTAAACCTATTTTTTTTAAGAGAGGAATTTTTCATGGCGTATTTTATAAAACGTTGTCGGTACTTTAGATATTTTAAATATTACTTTTTATTGAGTTCCGTAATTGTCTTAACTCTTATCTGATTAAATATCTTTTCGGTATGAATTTGATTAAGTGGATATTGATGATTTTAGAAAATGATGGTATTTTGGGAATTATGAGAATTTTAGGTTTTGAGGAATTAAATAGGTTATTTTAGAAGCTTAGGATAAAACCATCGAAATAAGTGGTTGATTGGAAATTTACGGGAATTACTTGATTATTTTATAGGTGACGATTAATATTTGTTCAACATTTTTGAGGAATTCCGAAAAAGCTAAGAAGTTCAGGTAAGCGGGGTTCTTATGCTAGACTTTGTATTAAAATAAAATGAGCTAAGGTTATTTTTGGAAAATATACATATTTGATGTTGAAAAGAAATTTGAACTGCCTCAGTTATTTGTTCTGCATTACTCATGAGATTTTGTTTAAGAATAAATTATTTTCTGTCATGACTGGTGTAAACATGAGCTTATTTTTGACATTTTGTTTCAGAACTTTGAAAAAGAGAGCGAATATGAAATTTTGTGCATAAATGTTGTGTAATGATTTTGTTCTGTTCTGAAGATTTTATGTACTCTGATATGGTCTGATGTGATTTTTGAAGAGCTCTGGCATAACATTCTGTTTTTGTTTTTGTTCCATTCTGACCTCGCCACGGGTGTAAAACTGTGGCCTCTGTTCGGGTTGATACCAACTTTTCTATTTCTGGTGCACCCACTTTGGAAACAAAGTGGTTTTCTGCGTGGTCTTTCCCATGTGCACACTCGGGGCTCTGAGAATGAATAAGGGGAAGATTCACATTCTGTTTCTGCTCTGTTAGCTACCGAGATTTGCACAATCCTACCACGGAGGTTAAATATGGTTTTTGTTCTGATATGATAAAACAAGATGTGATGTTTCAGTTTATGCTATGCCAAAGGGATTTTAATTATGAATATTTTTCGAACTTTCGCTCTGATATTTTGATAACATGTTCTGACACTGCATTTTGAAAACATTATTCTAATTCTGCATTCTGAAAGAAAATATTTTTATTCTGCATTCTGAACTCTGTAAATGCTCATGTTTACACTCTAGTATATGTCCTCTGCTTACTGAGTTGTTGATAACTCACCCCTTATCTCCATATATTTTTCAGATAATATTGATGGTCCAGCTGGAGAACAAGAGTAGAAAGTTTTAGCAGGTGTGATGATCAGAGTGGAATAAGTGCCTAAGGGTACAAGTGCATATTTGAGAGTCGTAGTCAGTAAACTGAATTTATGTTTCGGATATTTTGATTTGATGAGTTAAGGATAATTTCGAGTTTTAGAGAATTTTTAATTTATGTTATTAAGATTTTCTTTATTGTCCCCATGGAGGAACTTAGATATTTGGATTGATTAAATTAATTAATCAATTCAAATTAATTAATCAGAGTGGAATAAGTGCCTAAGGGTACAAGGGATGAGGGAATGAGAGATGTACGTGCATGGGGATGGGAGTCATGCAAGATTGGGGGAGGGGGGGTTAAAGAAAACTAACTGAACGTTGGTTGGTTCTCACGGGTTGGGTTTTGGGGTGATCGGGTAGGGCCCATTTTGAATTTTTAGGCTCACATTTTGGGTGGCATAAGAAATTAATAACTGGGCTTTTTCCTGAGTTTTGGTCCTCGACTCAACTCTAAAAATAATCCAACTTGGCCAAAATTTTCTCGACCCATAAGAAGATTTTTACCCTAATTATCAAATCCAATGAAATAAAATCATATTTTGCCAAAATAAAAATAGTAGACCTGTAGTTTATTCCAAAAAATTTACTCGCAATTTCAAATGGACTTTTTCGTACCTATAAACTCCAAAATAAAGAAAAGGGCTTGGTGCTAGGCCCGGGTGTTACATCAGGTATTCTAGATTTGTTCCCTATAACTTATTTACATCTATATTGGTTTTATATATTATATAACATTGTTAATTTCTCTTGCAACACTTAAGTTCTATTAATGCACATAATAGAACGTCTTTAACAATCCAGCATCGCGCCAGTTCAAGGTCATTCCAACACCTTACCGATAAAATGGTAATTAATATTTTTTAAAATTCAGTCATAGTATGCTTTTTTAAAATTACTAATGTGGCTTTGTTAGAAACGCGATGATCCTGAAAATTTTTCTCTCATTCATATCAATGCTGCTACCTGATGTGTACAACGAGTGGATTGATCCTGTCGCTAAAGATAATTATGTAAGTGAGTTCATTTTATGTGAATAAATTATATCAACATGTGAATAGATATTATGTTTACCTTCTATTTCTTTTAATATGTTAGCTATTGTGTGTTTTCTTCCTAATTGTAAGAAAAATTATTGAGATGTAGTCAGCCTTTGAAAAATCTTTTCCTTGTGAAAAATTATATCAACGTGACGCTAGCATCCTACGTAAATTAAATGTTGAACGTTACACTTCCAAAACAGGGCATACGAAAATTAAATGCGGATTGACATATTTCCTAAACAGTGCAACCTAAACAAATTATTTATTCTATAGCCATAAACGCGCTGGAAGCTCCGTCCTTATTAGCTGTGCACCTTCCATATCAATCCTCCGCAACAATCAGCAACCAATATTTGATCACGATATAATGCTGATTCTCCTTATTTATCTAGACTAGTAGTACTTAAGTACTGGGACTCCAACTAAAAACTTCTTGCATCTCTTGATCATCCATCTCTAGCCAGGTAACATATACACTAAAATTCTGATTTAATCCTGGACAGTTGGGTTGGAAGATGCAAATCCAAGCAGATCTTTATCTTGTTCAAATAATGCCATGTCTTCTTCACTAAGAGTAATCCAAGCTTCTATTCCGCTGCCATCTCTCGTATCCATCAGATATATGGAATTCTTGAACATTATATTATTACCCATAGTCACCCATGTTGGCTTCCCCAAACCAAAGTCAGCCTCATATAGTGGATATCTGCACCAGCTGGAAATGAAAATGTGGTCTGTATTACCCTGTGAGGCGAAAAGACTACTAAGATGTTTGATATCTGGACTAACCACAGAGAAAGCCTCGTCCCCAGATAACTTTGATGCATAATCTTCACTAAAAGCTTCTTTTCCTTTCCTTAACTCAGTAACCAACCGATGCAACTGTATCTCATTGTCTGTTGTCTCTCGCCGATAAAACCACACGAGATTTCCAAAAGCATTTTTAGGAAAGGGCGGAGTAAGCCTTTCGCGGATGTTCACCGCTTGGGTCAGTCTAGATGGCAATAGAAACTTGCGTTTTGATCTTGAGACGGTTATTGCACATTTCCAAATAAGAGATGAGACTGCTTCAACGCGTGTGGGCTGTAGAACGTTGGCGCAGGCGGCTTTTGTCTTGAGAGCATCAATCTTTGGTGCATCAAACACGTACCTCCTTGAAACAGTCGTCTCGTTCGCCAAGCTCATGGCTAGTGAGGGCAATTTATGTCTCGGAGGTATGCGAGATGCGGCACTGAATTCCGGAGGCAGCACTGCTTCACCAGACGCGGCAAGAGCCGCGCTAGCCCAACTATTAGTGAACATGCTAGTCGTGGCTGCATCGGCTACCTTGTGGGAAACACACACACCAATGGCCAATCCACCACATTCAAAGAAGCTAGCTTGAACTAGAACCAAAGGTTCCAAGCTTGGTTGATCCATAGGTTCAGTCACTTTCGGAAGAAAGTGGTACAACATTTTCTGTTCGGGACGTTGTTCAAGAATGTCTGAGAGATGGCAATCGACTCGTGCTTCCAAATAATCAACGCCAACATCGTTGCACTCAATTGAGACATTATTTTTTACTCTCCCAGCAAGTGGATAGAAACGACGCAGGGTTTCAGACAATGATGTCTTTAGCCTATGGGATATATCAACGGCCTTGAAATGGGGAAGATCACAAGGGTTGTTTGAGTAGAATATCACCACTGATATATAATTTTCGTGTAGTAGCTGATCTAAAAGGGAGAGGTCGAAGCATCTAAGATGATGGGGAGTTGGACAGGAAGGTTTTATTACCTCTCTATTGATCATCTCAACTTTGATCTCCATGGCTAGCTATTTGTCCACTTACTCTTGTACTTTGATATATATATATATAGAGAGAGAGAGAGAGAGAGAGAGAGAAATGTTCCAAGAGGTTATGTCACCGCTTCACTATTAAAACTTAAATTAAAAACTACATTATTATATATAAATAACTTTCAAATCTATAATTTTATCCTATATTTAATTATATAGAGTTATAAGCTGCGTGTCTTAAGAGGTTACGTTGTAAATTTATCATATTCATTCAACATTATATAAACTAATGTCCTACTGCATTGTAAATTAATCAAAGCTAATTATAAGCTGACTTCATGCGGGAAGGAACGCATAAAAGGGCGGGAAACATGACGTAAATTAAGGCCACCTAGCTAGGACAGTCACCGCATGCATGCGAGCTTGATCTGTACAACTTCAATGAATTGTATTCATTTCGTTTCGACACATACTCATTTCATTACGGCACATACTTCATCATTAGAGGGATGCGAGTAGTTGGCTTGGTGTTTGATGTAATTTAAACTCATCTCAATTTATCTTATTATTATAAATTTTTCAAATTTTAATGCAAAATAGAACAAACAATTTAATTTTTTCAAATCTCAAAATAATAATAATATTATAATAATATTTTATTTTACTATTCACAAATCATCTCAACTCATCTCTAATCCAATCCATCCCATAGCCAATTATTACATCCATGCCCACTACGCCACTATTAGGGGTGTTCTTCATCAGGGTTCCGACCCGGGAACCCGGGTGGATTCCCGGAAATCCGGGTTGTATCCGGATTTTTTTTATTTTAGTAAAAGTCTATTTTATAAACTTTTTTTTTCTAAGAAGTCAAGTTCATGAAACGCATAATATTTGTGTTCAAAAAATACTAAATGCATGTAAAACAAAAAAACAAATCCAATATTCTTCTGTGCATGCATCACAATGTAATCCACTACATATTACACTAATGGTATTTATAAATTACATTACCAAACACAAAATTATAAGAAATGAGTTACAAAATCAATAGCACAGTCTTCTCTTAGTGATTTAATCTCACCAAATAATAGTTCATTGTCAATTCCTGTAGCCAATAAATGAAAAAGCTCATTAACTAGTTCTGCATATTATATTCAAATAGAATATTATAAAAGAGTATAGAAAATGAGTATAAAAATTGATGGTTTTATACATAAAGATTGCAGCACCTCAAAATGGTTTTGCAATTAATGACGATACATCAGAATAATGTCAAGAAATGCACCCAAACAGTCCAAGCAAGCTAAAGGGCAGTCATAGAAAAGATGCATATCAGATTCAATATCACCCAAAATAGTCTATTGTATGCTTGCAAATGCATGTGCTAGTGTTTGGCAATAATAGTGAACAACTCTAGACAGAGCATAATGGCAAAAAAGAGTTCAGATAACAAAAATCCTATTATTTCAGATAAGCTTGTTTGGGTAAGCAAAATTAAAATGCATTTTAGGCCAAGAACTATTGAGATTAGAAAAAAGAAGCATGAGCTAAACATCATTATTAGGCCACCAATACCCTATAAAAAGCCTTTGCTTTTCTCTAAAATAGTCAAGCAAAACAAGTCTATAAAACTCTATTCACCACCAATCACAACTAACAAAATAATAACAATAAAGAATCTAAGCTAAACAAAAATCTAACAAATACCACCACGCACCAATGTCCCAAACAATCCATGAGTTATAAAAGCTCAACAGAGAGAGAGAGAGAGAGAGAGAGTGAGAGTGAGGGTTTCGAGTAACCGGTAGATCTGGCCAACCAAAACACTACTCACGCGCTATCACAACATAACATGTTATAGATCTGGGCGACGAAATAAAACCCAAAAAGAAAAGAGCAGATCTAGCAAAACGACAGCTCTACTAGTCACCGGCGACGATGGCTAGGGTTTCGGCTTTCCCCAACACACTCTAGAAATGAAAGAAACCTCCCCCTAAGAGAAGAGATCTAAACGCTCAAAATAGAGAGAGAGAGAGAGAGGAACATACCGAGAGTAGCAAAAAGGCTTCTGTCTTCTGTGGATGGTGGCCTCTGATAGCACCGACGGCGATGGTTGTGGTTTCGGAGCTCTGTCGAGAGAGAGAGAGAGAGAGAGAGAAGTAAGACAGAGAAGAGAAGAGAGAAGGCTTCTTCCCTTTATTACGGGCAAGAGACTGAAGAGAGAGAGCGTAGGTTTTCGTTTGGACTTTGGGCAAGAGAAGAGAGATCGAGAGCTAGGGTTTCCGTTTGACACTTTGGCAAGAGAGAGAGATGGAGAGCCAGGGAGTCAAGGACAAGGGTTTGGAAGTGGACTTTGAGCGAGAGAGAGAAGACATTGCAAGGAAGAATGAGGGCTTTTTTTTTATATATAACCCGGGTATCGGATGTTAAATCCGGAACCCAGGTTTTATAACCAGATCCGACCCGAATTAATTCGGATTTTGTAATGCGGGTTTCGGCCCAGATTTCATCTGAGCCAGAATCTGGTTATCTAGGTTTCATATCGTGTAACGACCCGATCCTATATTTTTAGGGATAAATTACATATAAATTTTTTTAAAGCTCAATAAATGAGTTAAAGCGAATTATCAAATGATTTTTTTTAAAACCTAGAGTTAAGGCTCCATTATTATTATTTTATTTTTTTTAATTTTTACTCCAAGCACGTGTGTGTTAGAGTCCAAACACTATTACTATTCTTATTTTCTCTTCATAATAAAACTACGGATTTGGTTCTATAAAATTCAAACACTCACGAAATCTAATCCACTTCCATGCATGTACGTTTCTTCTCCTTCTTCACTGGGGTTTTCATTCGTCTATATATAGAGCTAGGCTCATTACGTCCAACCCGGGCCAATTTTTCCAACGTGAAAAACCACCAGCCCCATCCTCAAGCCGAAACCAACCCCTCACACCACCAGACTATCACGTCATTTTCCCTCCACCTTGAATACCAAAGACAACCATGTTTTCTATTCAATCCTCCATCGCCCACTAGAAGAGGATCACCTCACTGCAGCCACCAGATAGCCGCCCAACAAACCACCTGCACGACTGAAACCGGTGCGTTAGCACTGCCCAGCCCCACGTTTAGTCCCATTGCATGGCTACCCCACTCCACCACCATCGCTCAGCCATTCCTTCACGTGCGCCCCAAACTGCCAGCCCACTGCACAGAACAAGTTCGAAAGAAAACTGCACGTCGCAGTAGCAAGTTTAACCCCTGCTTGCACCCGTGCCGCAGGAAGCTCCTCCACATCTCCTCCATTAGCCACAGCACCACGAAGGACCACCTAGATCTGCCCTAGTCCACCTCGTTGCCTAGCTAGCAGAACCACTGCACGGCCTACCCTCAGAAAAGCCAACAAGCCGCTGCCATCCTCCCCTATTTTAGCACCTAGAAACAGAGTATTTTTGGAGCCCACCATAGAGCCAAGTTCCAACCTTTTCAACCGTCGCTCCTCGTCAGTAACGTCCTCAACACATGCCGCAACTCGGCTAGCTACGCCCTGGACCACCATACGTAAGTCCTCTCCCTCAAGCCGTGTCCTTTCCCCCTCGTTGGTCTCGTCCCTCTCACTTGGTCTCTCTCTCTCTCTCAAGCTTTAGGTTTCTCTCTATCTCTCCAGCCTTGAGCCACCCAGCTCTGCCGTTCTGCACCACCAAGCTCGAAAGCCTCACGCCTAGCTCTCGGTAAGCCCCTGCCCTTTGCTTCACGCGTAAAAACCCAACCCGAATGCATGCAACCCGTAAAATCAACTTTAGGTAGGTTAGTTAAATTACAAAAATGCCCTTTGTTTTGTTTTCCAAAAATACCCATGCCTATTTAGGATTAAAAGATGAGAATATTTTAGTGCTAGAAAGAATCTAGGTTTAGGAATTATAGACTATTTTAGTATTTTAGATTTTAAATAAAATCACTTGTTTAATTAGAAATTTATGAAAAGTAGCAACATCATACCCTTACACGTATGTACGGTAAACAACATGTCTTTTATAAAAATATTATGCATGTACGCCCTCAATTGGTAGCCCCTTTTTATGTACCCAAGACATGATAAAATTATAAAAATCCACGATTTTACACGAAGAATTATGCGTTAAATTATTTATGAAAACTCATGATTTTATGAAAGGAGTTATGCATCAAAAGATTTATGAGGGTCATGATTTTATGTGAAGGTTTATGAAAATTGATGATCTTATGTTTTACTTTATGCATTAAAATAATTATGGAAAGTCATGCATGATTTTATGTGAGAGTTATATAAAATTATTTATGAAAAGTTATGAATTTATGTGAGGAAACATGTATCATGACTTTTATGAAAGAATGTGATTTCATTTGAAATCTATGATATGATATGACAAGTATGTATGTGATTTCTCTTGAAATCTATGATATGACAAGTATGTATGCGATTTCCTTTGAAATCTATGAAATGACAAGTATGCAAGTATGATTATGAAAAGATATGTAACTGCCAATGTTATGATATGAAGATGGTACCCATGTTTTGGGCACATTGCATTTCCAGGTCGTGCATGCTGGTAGTGCACCCAATATATCTTCCTTATGTATGGATTCCACAACCTACGGCAACGGACGAAATCGGAATCTACTTAGATTCGCTAACCCTAGCTCATGGGGGTCAACAGTCGGTAACGGCCTATGATAAGTGAAAGATAAGTTAATGTTTATGTTCATGTTATTTATATGTATTTATGAATATGCATGCTTTTTTTTTGAAACCTTATGTTTATTATGTTTATTGTATGAAGTGTTGTTTATTGAGTATTCGACTCATTTTAGTTTGTTTTTTTATATTTGTAAACTACCCCAGGTGATGACATTTATGAAGATGAGACTGCAGGACAGGACTTAACTCCGAGAGGCGAGGCAGAGGCCTAGACAAATTATACAATGATTATTTCTATGGTTTAAAGTTTAAATAAATTATTTTGATAAGCACATGAAACTTCTGTATTTTTTTTAAATAAGTGCTTCTGCAGACTCTATTTTGGATTTCAGTATTTATTAAAGTTTGTTTTATTTATGAAAACTTTCGCATCTGGTGCATTGTTAAAAAAAAAAAAAAAGTTTTAAATTCAAGTTTAGTAGTAGCAGACTGGCTCCTCGAAAATTCTAAAATGCCTTTTTGGGAAGCGGGGTGTTACATATCGGGTTAGGAAAAAATCCGGTCCAGATGAACAGTCTTAGCCACTATACTAGTAGTTGGCTTATTTATCGCACGCGACTCTTTCCTCGCATGTAAAGTGCATTTATACCCAACATGTTAATTTAAAAAAAGTGCATTCAGCTTGTCAAACAAACTGAAAATCAATTTTTTTTAAAAAAGTACCAAATTGAACCTTTTGTTCAAAACTTAGTGTCTCTAATTTTAAAAACGCTTTAGGTATAAGCTTACCAAATTGTTAAAATATTTTTGATAGTAGAACTTTTGAGTATAATTTTACAATTAAAAATTGTACATTAGAAAATTTTATTTCCTATTGCAATCCCAAATAACCACTTAATTTAAAATATAATTAAGCACGTTTCAAATCTTAATCCTCTGAGATTCATTTTTCTCTTTCTATTTCTGGAATATTTACTTTGCAAAAAAAATAAATACAATGGAGATAACAACAAGTTATATAACTTCATCTGCAAAGGTGGGACCCTCCGACTATTCTAAACTTGATTAAAACGCCACAACAACAAATTTACGAGTACATAATGATCACTTTTGATTAATTGTATGTTTTGTTATTTATGGGTATGTTGTGTAAACTGTATTTTGGTACGATAGTCCTTACGATGTGATCAATGCAAATGGTGTATGTAGAACTGTTCATCCGAGTTGAATTTTTTTAGGCTTGGTCCATAACTCAATTATTCGGATTCCGATTATGGATTCCGGTCCAGAATAAACCCGGGTCGGTAGTCCCATAACAATACTCGGGTACACGGGTTTTCTTTTAAACCATACCTAGTGTCAAAACGACGACTTTTTGATAAACCAAAACGGCATTGTTTTGACACTAGGGTTAAAAACCCTTCCCCATTCCCATATCCCTCTCTCTCTCTCTGAAGAAACCCTAGCCTCCCTCCCTCAATGCCGAACTGTCGATTGAAGAAATCCCATCATCCTCATGACCCCATCTCGTTGCCGTCGACTCGTTGTCATCCTCATGATCCCAAGGTTTGTTCTCTTCATTTTATTCTAATTTGGGTCTGTTTTCTCTATCTCTTTATCTGTCTCTGGTGTGCTGTCGCAGGCAACTAAAAATAAAACATATACTCCTAAAAGTATATGTAGTAGTGCAAGTAAGGATCGTTCCCATGGAGAGTATTTAGCCTAGTTTTGTGCTATGTGAACAACACCATAAACCACCCATTGCCCTGTCTCCCTCTTCGCCTGGTAAGCCTCTACTGTGCAACCCCTTTACTACCCACAATGAACTTCTACCTTGTTTTCAAAAGTAGAAAGCGATTTCTTTGTAACACCCCGCTCATTCTTTCTGAAGTACGCAAATTCGACTGTGAGTCTCATTATGGGTGCTGAATCTCGATGGTGTGTTTTTAAAGATATTATGTGATTTCTAAAGTAAGCCTAGTGTTTTAAAGCCCTCGGATATTTTAAATACCCTAGAAATATTTATATGAGGTATTTCCAGTGTTATTGAACCAAGCCTAATTTTAAATAAGACAATTATAATATTTTTGAAGTGCTCCAAAAATATTATAATTGTAGGAAATAATTTTAATATCATTTTATTAAAATGATTTCAGTTTTTTAAAATGTTATGTGATTTAAATTATGTTGAAAACTCTAATTAATTAAATGATTTTATTCTCTTGAAAATATTAAATAAGACTTCATCATTTTATCTATGATGAAGGAATATTATTTTATAAACTAAAGTTTAGTTTAAATAATATTTTATCTTAATTCCTCCTAGTATTTTTAAGTTAAATTGGTGTTTAATCTCTTACCGTTAGATCGTTTTGACTATCCTAAATTGAAGTGTCTGGACTAAATACCCAAGCCCTCTCTCTTTCTCCCTCACTTTCCCTTTCCCCCTCTCTCTCTCCTCTCCCTTCAGCTTACACCACACGTCTCCTCTCCCTCTCACCCGATCCGTCCCTTCAGCCCAGCTCAGTGCCGCCGTGCGCTGCCCAGCCTCATTGTCACCACCAGCGACTCCCTTTCATGTTGGCAAGCTCCCACCATCAAACCCAACCTCCATCTCACAACCACCCTCTCCCACGCACGTCTGCATCTCCTCACACACGGGTTCGCCATACGCAGCTCCTAGCACAGCCATATGCTGCCACCCAGGCCATCGAGCACCACCACGAGCACCCCTGGCCACCCCCTTCCTCCTCCACTTGACCCGAAGGCGGTAACCCTTCCCTCACATGCACGAGCTCTCTCCCTCAAGCACGGGTTCCTCCACTTCAACCATCGTACATCGCCACCCAGGGCGTCCAATCACCGTCTCGAGCCTCCTTTGGCCACCATTGGCCTACCCCAGCCACCTATAGCCCCGATCTACCCCTCACGCACACCCTCTCTCTCACGAACTCTCCCTCATGCATGGCTTACATCTATATCCGTAGAGCCGCCGCACCACCTTACCGATGCCACCACCACCTCACCAAGGTCCTCCTAAGCCCCTCCATGCTCAGTCCCTTCCAGACCCTCACCTCTAGCCACCTCTAGTGGCCAAATAGCCATTGCATGTGGCTAACCGCCACCGTATGCGATGTTACCCACTACCCATGAACTCCCACCTTGTCAGCCACCCTCGCATAGCCCAAATCTACCCACCAAAATTCTAGATCTGGTCTCCAAGTTAGTCCTATCGTAAGGTCATAGTAGTGACCACTACCGCCCAACCTAGTGGCTTCCGACGCCACTGGCCATGCCGGATAGTGAGCAATGCACAGGTTAGTCATGCTGGCCGGGTTAAGAGAAGGTTGGTATCGGAAGTATGGCCCTTGTCCATAAGAGCATGTGATCAACATATTATATGCTGGTCTTAGGTGATAAAGGGGTGAGGTACGTGTGTAATCTGGTTAGACACATATGCCGGACAGATTTACCATATGTAATGGGTAATCTGTCCTAAGCATGGTTACACGGTGCTTAAGCCTCAAAGTTGGCTTAAAGCCGTGTGGCACGTATTGACGGGAATGAGGATTTAGAGTGAGCTAAAATACTTGAAGGTAGTGACGAGAGTATTGTCTAGGATTGTGATGCGTGACGTAGTTGGTCAGAGTCATGCATCGGAATGTGATCAATAGAAGAGTAAGACGAAGGTTTTAGTAGCTTAATCCTAAGGTGAATCATGGGTTCACCCTAGTGGATAAGCACTCGAAGTAGAATGTTGAGTTTGGAAGATGTAGTGAAAGTAAATGGGTCCCTAAAGGTTTTAATGTAACGCCCCAATAGAAGGCCCAAACTATATGGCCTATACTCCAAAAAGACTAGTCAATGATACAATTGGAGCCCCATTGGAACCTTATAAATAGCAAGAACTTCTCATTCCCAAGCAATGTGGGATCCCATACACCACCTACCCTTATCCATATCATATGGGGTATCACAATCTACCCCCGACGTCCTAATCGTGCCTGTCCATTGTAGGTGGCATGGCTCAAGTCCCACATTTCTGGTTGGGATAGTCTCTGATACCATTTGTAATGCCCCAACAGAAGGCCCAAACTACATGGCCTATACTCCAAAAGGACTAGTCAATGATACAATTGGAGCCCCATTGGAACCTTATAAATAGCAAGAACTTCTCCTTCCCAAGCAATGTGGGATCCCATACACCACCTACCCTTATCCATATCATATGGGGTATCACATTTAACATAGTAAAGGGACACCTAAGAGCACGAGATAGAAAGAGAGTGTTTCAAGTGAAGTGTAGTTCTATATTAAGTATAGTTGCTTATGCACTAGATAGAGAATAACGTCAAGGTTATGTGTATGCATGTAGGTTGCCATCTAACACACACATGAATGGACTGCATGTAATGAGTATGGCATGGAGTCCAGGTAAGTATATGTTCATACTCTTCTAGAGTTTTTTAAAATGATATGAAATGAAAATGAAATGGTTTTCCTTTACGACGCTTTACAAAACAAAAGGAAACGATATTTTATGAAAAAACTTGCTAAGTGTTTAAAGGTATACGTATGTATGGCCCTTTTTGGTAGCCATTTTTTATACAACCAAAGTATTAATTGTATGCATGTCAATGGATGACAATACACAATATCTATTGTATGTAAAAAAAGGAGATGTGAGACCTATGCCTCGTGATTTAAATGATGCTTTAACTGACGTGAAGAAAGTGTTTTAAATGTTCTTATGAACTGATGTTAAAATGTCCCTAAGAACTGATGCTTTATGGACGCCATGAAAGATGATGTTTAAATTCATATTTTTAAATGACGTTTTCCATGAACGAACTGTTAAATGAAAGAACTGAAAAGGGAAGGACTAGACTGAAAGAAAGGACTGAATGTTCAATGTATGAAAATACATAATGGCCACTTGACTGAATGAAAATGGTACCAAAGAACTGGGCAAATTGTAATGCCGGGTAAGTAGTACTGGTAGTGCACCCAGTGCACCCAGTGCTGCCCTCTGACTGAAAGGGATTCTGAACCCGTGGCCACGGGCGGAGTTCGAGTCCAAAGGAAGATCGTTAACCCCAACACATGGAGCGTAACAATGTGTACCGGCAAAAGAAAGTGATAAGAAAGAACTTATGAATGCATTAACTCTTTAAGAAATGAAGGCATTGACGGGAGATACGTTTTACGAAAAGAAAATCGTTTTTAGAGAAAAACCCCGCCTAGTGATGTTTTCAAATGAATGCATGTATGCATGTACGTATAATATGTATGGAATGATGAATGCATGACTGAAAACCTATGTTATTATATTTTAACGGTATGGAGTAATGTTTACTGAGTATTCGACTCATTTTAGTTTTTATGTGTGCCCCTCCCCCCACAGGAACTAAATGAGCAGTACGCGTCAGGACGGACACAGCCCAAATGGAATGGCACGGAAGTCTAGGCATGAGAGTTTTAATTGTATGAGAGGCCTTTTATCTTAAGATTAATGTTTTCTGCTGTAAACCTCTTTTATTCTCAAAACACAATTTATTTTATAACGTAGAGTCTTACACCCTGTGTATGGAAGTAAAAAGTTTTAAATTGAACGGTAATTCCCGTCGTCTTTTCTTAAATTATTTTATAAAAAATCTCACCACAAGGATGGACGTTACATTCTTTGAGTCTCCTGTAAGGTTCATAGCGAAACTGTAGTGCATTTATAGACACCATTTCATCCACTTCCATCATGGTGAGAAGATGTCTATCAAAAAACCATGGTCTTCCACTTAGGACCCTCTCTTTGTCAACCAACTTCTGGAACTTGATCAAAAGACATTGTTCTCCTAGCTCCTTAAACGTAACCCACCCTTCCAATCTCCATGTTGGTGACATTGTAATCCTAAAACCCTCACTATTGACTCCCTTCTCGGTTAGGGCCTTCCCTACTATACATTAGTTTCCCCGTCCCTCCTCCTCTTTGGTGTTCTCCTGCTTTACATGGAAGCAAGAGCTCTCTTCTTTGGATAGATGTAGCCTCTCCCATCGTGTTGCCAAATCCTCTACCTCCATCAGTGCCTTTACTTTCTGTAGTATTGTATTGTTTTATTGGTGAAACTAATATTTGAGTTTTTCTTTGGTTGTACTTAATTCCATCAAAAGGGGGGTATTCTTCAAAAAAGGTTTGGTTATTCTCTTCTTTAATCCATTGATTAGTAGTCCTGTTTATAGTTGATAGTTGGTTTGATTTATAGATTTCAAACTATCTAAAGAAAGGTATACTAATTTGTATTCCTCTTAAGTACTCATAATAATTTTCTTGAATATAATCTATCTCTATTTTTGTAAAAGTTGAGCAAAATACTGATCTTTTCTATTTATTTTCTTCTTTCTTATAATCTTGTTTGAGATATTCTTGATTGATTTTAAATTCTTCTTTACTCATGGTGTATATTTGGGCATCATCTCCAACTACTTGTGAATATGTTGGAGAAGAATGTTGTTCTTTTACTTATTTAGGATTATTAGAGGCAGATGCCATATCTGGATGATTATAGTGTATATTGGTGTATCAATAATATTTTCAGGAACAACTTTCTGAATCTGTGTATCAAAATTCTGGGATCTAGTGTCAAAGTTTTGAGATTTATTCCGAGAAATTGATGTAAGAACAGATCTGGATGTATAATAACTAGAAGGTGCTGGAGAAGAATAATGTGAATGTGATGCAGATCTTCTAAAAGGTTGGAAAGAAACTTGGAATGTTCCGTTCATTTTTTTATCTATGTATTCTATATCATTTATAGAATTATTTTCTATTTTAGGTAATGAAGCAATATTTTCTAATTGCCATTTATTAGGGAGAGCAATTTGGTTCCAATTAATTTGTTTAAGAATTTGTACACTAAACTTTTGTGTACTAGATTGTAATAATAATATATATCTTCTTGGACTGGTAATGAGAGCTTGTGGCTCCAATGTTGTTTTCATTAGTTTATAATTGATCCTATATACTACTGTTAAAGGATGTGATCCTTTTATCATATGATAACCGCTTGTTTTAAAATTCAATGTTAAAACCTGTAGGATATTAATATCAAATAATGAAAGTGAATAATTATGATAACAATTAAAATAATCTGTACCTTAGAATGAACTTGATTCTATCATTCCAAGTAAAGAATCATGAAAATTATTGTTTCACTCATCTCTTATACAGAGTAATACTGAGGTATTTAATCTCTTCTAGTGAGTGGTTTTATAGCCACTTGTACTAATCCAATATGTATGAAAGAATATTTCTATTCTTTATGATATTTTATAGCTTCTTTTGATAATAATTGTAGTGATTTATAATCATTATTTAAACTAATTATTTTTTTCTACTGTTTTAATAGTATAATTAGTAAGAAATTATAGTTTAGAAGAAAAAGTTGAATGTTTGTATATTTGATTTTTTGGAACATTAGGAATTGTATAGTCTTGTAAATTTTTTTCTATATCTATTATACTATAAAATTTTTGGTTGATGTTATTAGGTTCTATAGGAATACTAGTAGTGGGTTTTTTGGTATCAGGTGCTCTAATACCAAAGAATTTAAATTTTTATTTCCCCTATATCAAAAGAAATTAACTCCTTAACTATATATACTATATCTACTATACTAAAAGTATAGATTAATGTAGTAACTATATATTCATAGATTACTAATCCATATAGATCACTATACTAACTATGTAGATTACTATACTAACTATATATACTATATATTACATTATATACTATACCATATACATTAGTATGTTAAATATACTGTGTAAGTATAATATTTTATAAACCATTATTTCAAAAAAAAAACATATATATATGGTCCACGTTCGAACAAACAAATGTATGTTCAAATATGAGACAGTGTATGTGGGAACATTTAAATAAACCTTCGAACGCTTTTGGAAAAATGGTGGGACCTTTGCCGCGTTAATTTTATGTCAACATCTGAACATTCGAACATAGACAAGTTAGGTTTGAACTTTTTTAAAAAAATTGGCAGCACATTTCCCGCATTAATTCTATGGTATTATATGGGAACCTAATTTTAAACAAGTTCGCATGTCAACATTTACAAATTTGAACGTTTATGAATTACATTCGATCGTAGACTAGTTAAGTTCAAATGTTTGTGCTAAAATTGGCAGGATCTTTCTCGCGTTAATTCTAGGAAACCTACTTTCATCTAAGTTAGAACGTCAAAAGTTGCTGCAATAAGTCAAAATATTTGAAAAAAATTATAACACGCCCCACACAAATCTAGGCTGTGTTTAAACACATGGGAATCCTACTTGTTCTTATCCCCGAGAGAGAGAAAGAGAGAGAAGAATGTGAAGTGAGAGAGAAAAATAGTGCGAGAGAACGAGAGTGAGAGGGAGTTAGAGTGGGAGTAAGAGTGAGAGTGAGAGTGATTGTGTTTTTTTGTTTTTGGATAGAAAATCACTTCATTTCATAAGGTATAACACCTTAAGACAGGTTACAATAGTGTTGATCAATGAAAATTACATTCTCAATGATAAGAGGAACACTATTCACCAAATGATCATATCTTCAATGGACCATGCATGTCTTGCAAGTCGATGAATAGCCTCATTTGTTAATCTATTACTTTACTGAATACTGCATTGAGGGAAAGTTTGCATCAAGCTTTTGACATTGGCTACCACAGATCTGATAGTTGCACTCAACTCAACTGAACTATTAACCTCTTCCACCAGAAACAAGCAATCACTTTCAATAATCAAATTCGGAATGCCCATATTCATGCACAATTGTAGTTCCTTCAATAAAGCTACAGCTTCTACTTGTTCTGGTTCTAGATAAATAGACTCAACTCTACTAATTGCCATAAGCACCTCTCCCACATGATTCCTCAAAACATCACCCATTCCAGCTTTATTCAAGGAAAAAAAGAGAGCACGATCAATATTTAGCTTAAGAGAGTCTTGTGGAGGGGGTGACCATTTGTACAATAGATTTATAGGATTAGGAGAGCCCAAATGATGCCTAACTGATACATTCTTCAATTTCTTTACAAAAGCAAATCCAATAACTTGTTGTGGTGGTTAGGCAATCTGTTCATGAACCATCTTGTTCCTTCTAAACTAAAAGGCCCAAACCATCAAGAAGAAGTCAGATAACTCCTCAGTTGAACCTTTGAAAACAAGGTCCATTGCAGTAGTGATAAAAGAACTGAAATGAGCTCCATTTTGAATGACGGAAAACCTGTGAATTAGGAATTCATGGATGGAAGGGCATAATAGCAAAACATGGCACAAATCCTCCATTTGATGTTGACAAAAACAACATTGCCCCTTAATATCCAGTTTTCTCTTAATCAGATTGGCCTTAGTTAGTAAATTGTCTTTACACGCTCTCCAAGCAAAAACCTTAATCTTATGAGGGATTTTTAACTTCAAGAGAGCAGTCCAAAACATCTTCATCAAAGCACCATTCGAGGACTCCCCACATTTAGGTTCCAATCAATTCTTAAAGAATCTGTCAGCGCTTTTAATAGAGAAAGTACCTGACTTTGTATGTTCCCACATCCACTGATCTATAGCTCCAGTATGACTACGGTCCAATCTAATAACAACAACAACAATTTTTGGATTGAATAATGCTCTAACCTTTGTAAGATCCCACCATTTAGTACTTGGATCAATTAGTGAGGAAACTTGGTCCTCTAATTGACAGAGTTGCTCAACACTCTGCTCAGAACCCAGTTCATGTCTCAGGTTTCGAATTCCAGGAATCCAAGCATCGTTTAAAATATGGATAGAACTTCCATTTCCCACATTCCACCTACCCCCTTTCACAAGCAGGTTCTTTGCCTCCCATATTCCTCTCCAAGCATAGGAGGGATTACCTCCAAGAGAAGCTGCCAATAGGTCACCATTAGAAAAATATCTAGCAGCATACAACATGTGTAATAAGCTCTCCTTATTCTGCAATAACCTCCAAGCTTGTTTTGCCAACATAGCCATATTGAAAGTCTCTAGTTCCTTGAACCCCATTCCTCCCACAAATTTTGATTTGCACATTTTCTTCCAGCTTAGCCAATGAACCTTTCTCTCTTCATTCTTTTGACCCCACCAATATTTGGCCATCATACTCTCTATTTGAGAACAAATCTTTGTTGGAAGTCTAAAACAACTCATAGCATAAGATGGGATTGCCAAAGCTACTACATTTAGAAGGACCTCCCTTCCCCCTTGGGAAAACATAATCCCTTTCCATCCTTGCAATTTGAGCCAAACTCTGTGCTTGATTCCATCAAATGCCCTTGATTTTGACCTACCTACCACTAGGGGTAGGCCAAGATACTTATGATATTGCTTCACATGAGATGAGCTCCACAAGTTCATAATAGCCTGCTTGTTATTCTATTTCACATTGGCACTGAAAACCGTTGCAATTTTCTCTCTATTTAGCTGTTGGCCTGAAGCAACTTCATACTGCTTTAACAAAGCTTGCAATCTTACATTTGTATCCACATTTACAGCACAAAAAATCAAGCTATCATATGCAAATAGTAGATGATTTAGCTTAGGGGCCCCACGACAAATCTGTATTCCAGGAACAGACTTAGTTATTCCAGCCTCTCTCAATAGACTAATCAACCCATCAGTACACAGGAGAAAGAGATAAGGAGAAATAGGGTCTCCTTGCCTCAAACCTCTAGAAGGAACAATAAAACCAATAGGAGAGCCATTAATGGAGATAAAGCCTTTCTTTCCTTTCTTCTTCCTCTTTAAAAAATGTAAAACTTCATAGGCCACGAGGATATTATCTGTGATGAGTCTTCCAGTTAAGAAAGAAGACTGAGAATCTGAGATCACCACTGGTAATACTTGCTTAATTCTATTAGCAATAACCTTAGAAATTAGCTTATATATGACATTACATAAACTAATAGGTCTAAGGTCATTAATTGTTTGGGACACTTCTTCTTAAGAACTAGGGTAATGAAAGTATGATTAATATCTTGAGGCATTTCACAATGATTCAAAGCATGTAAGACAACAACAGTGATGCAAGTACCTATGTCAGGCCAAAATTTCTGAAAGAAGAGAGGTGACATGCCATCAGGCCCTGGTGCTTTATTAGGATGCATCTCTTTCAAAGCGTGGAGAACTTCCACAGCTGTGTATGGTTTAATAAGGTCAGCATTCATCTCAGGTGAGACCTTCCTCTCCATTTTTTCAAGAATAACCTCCTGGTCTCGAGAACCTACATATGTAAACAAAAAAGTGAAGTGGTTAGCAATTAATATGTCACAATCCTCCCTTTCCTGCCAGCAGCCCCCTGCATCCATTAGTTTTGATAAGTGATTCTTCTTCTTTCTTTAAGATGCTTTAGCATGGAAAATTTTTGTATTTTGGTCCCCTTAGCTAACCATAAAGCTCTTGATCTTTGTTTCCACATATTCTCCTATCTATCCATCCATTTCTGAGCCTCATCTGTAGCTCTAACAATCTCCCTAGTATTTAAAGTTGGTGGGTCTTTATTTTGTGCCAGAGAGAGTTTGAGCCTTGCCTCTTTTAGCTTGACTTGGACCTTGCCAAATCTGGACTTATTCCACCTTTGTAACTTATTGCTACAGCCAAAAATGCAATCCATAACACCTGCATGCCACCTGAAGAGGCAATAGTGAGCCACTCATGTTGGAACTATTATTGAACATTCCACTTTTTCAAGCCACATTGCCTCAAATCTGAAAGGTTTAGAACCTCCCCCTCTTGACTGTGCACCTTCTAACTCAATTCATAAAGAGAGATGATCAGAATAAGAGATAGAACCATAGGTGAGTGAGGCTCTATTAAATAGATTACACCAAGAATTGTTACCAAGGAACCTATCCAGCTTCTCAAAGACCTGAGCCACATCTTGTCTTCCATTGCACCAAGTATATTTTGGACCATGGAATCCAAGGTCCCTTAACTCATAGTCTAGAAACATGTGTTGAAAGTCAAGCATTTGCGATTGTGGTCAATCTCTTCCCCCCCATTTCTCCTGTACTGTTAAAATCTCATTGAAGTCCCCATACACTAGCCAAGCCTCCTCAGGATTCCTCTTCAAACTTCTTAACAAATTCCAAGTATCCATTCATCTTGTAGTATTAGGTTGGCCATAGATACATGTCAAATACCAATTGCTTGAATCTTCACTTACCATAGCATCAAAATGTGAGGCTAAGTAAGTCAGAATGGACAATGGCACTTCCCTTTTCCATAATAATGCAAGGCCCCCACCTCTACCCACAATATCAACTGTTAAGCAACAATTAAAATTTAATCTAACTCTACAAAATTCCATTTGTGCAACAATAAGTTTTGTCTCTTGCAAGAAGAAAACATAAGGATCTTCTTTTCTGATTAGATCAGAAAGAGTACGAATACCATGAGGGTTCCTAAGCCCTCGTTTATTCCAACTTAGGATCTTTATTGAGCTCGGTGAGGCTGTGCACCAACCACCACCGAAACCTGTGGAATGGGTTCCTCATTCCCATCATGGAGTTTAGCTTTGCTTTTAATTCTTTTAGGAGCTTTAGCTACTTCCAAAGCATCAACAATACCATGATGTCTCTTGGGCCTCCCATGATCACTTATAGATAAGGAATGGTGCACCTGGGACTTTGAGTTCTCCTCTATTTACGAATAGTACTAGAGGTAGATAGGTTCTCTTCTTCTACATTCAAAACATCCTTCCCACCATAAGAACAATAGCCTCCCCTATCGAATTGACACAATTACCCCTCTGTTGATCAGTTTCAATGATGTGCCTCGTACCATCCACAGCAGTTACAATTTCCACCTTTTCCTGTTGTTGAACAGTTACCACGCTATGCCCTGTACCATCTGCATCAGTTACAATTTCCACCTTATCACTTGAGAACTGGCTAGATAACCTTTGGCCTGTAATTATCTCTCCATTACATACCGTCGGTAACGGAATCTGATGATCATTATTGTGACAGCCCGCTAGAAATTCATTGGTGGAATTTCTATTGACTTTAGGAATCTCGTAAAAATCCCATAAGTTTTTACGAATCGACCAATCGCATATAGTCTGTCAACATAGTCAGTGTTATCACTCACTATAGTGCTAGAAATTTGAGTTTTATTTATTTGAGATAGTTAGAAGTGTCAGATTGCATTATGGTCTAGGCCATTAGACTCAGTGGATTATTTAGGATTTTATGGCACAATAGCCTATTTTCATAATTCCGGACGAAACGTCTGTTGGAAATTGTGAATTGATTTTTATGGGCACTTTGAGGTTGAATTTCGGTAAAATATTTTCAGTATAGGATAATATGAATATTTAGGAATTTTTAGTGCTAAGTTTATAATTCACTTTTTCGAAGTGAATAGTAACCTCGGTAAGCACACCAACTGCAGTGTTTCAAAATCACAGTGTGGAATGTCCAAATTAGATTAGAGAAGTTTTATTTGGACACTTGGCAAGATCTTAGCCACACTTAGTGAATAATTTTAGACACTTGGCACCATAAGGAACGTTTGTTGGATTTGAAGGAATCAAGGTGTAAGATCATGTCACTTAAGCAAAACTTTGTTTCATCTACTCAACCAATTGGTGGCAGACCGAAAAAGGTTTCAATCCTAGTGAAACCCTAAATGGTGGGAATCCAATTGAAAGCCCAAAAGCTTTGTTGAAATCGAAACCCTAAACGGTTTTCCCAAAACCCTAAAGTTGGCCTCTAAACCCTTTCTAATCCGATTTCTAGCATTGTGTTTAATCACTTGATTAAATCACTTCCACATGCTATTAATCCTTCAAATTTGTGTTTGAACATCATTATCCAACCTTGCTAACCTTGAAAAATTGATTGGACCAAGTGATATTGGATTTGGGCTTGATAGCAACCCAAACCCTCTTTAAACCCCAAAATTTAGGCCCATTCGGTTTAGGCCCATTAAGGCCCACGAATGTGGTCACCATAGGATTGCTTCATGGCTAAGTTTTGTACCCCCACTTTGCTGGCCAGATATTTACAAGAAGGGCCTAGAAGGTTCTTGAAAGACAAAGCTAGAGGGCCACCTCACTCTTTCACTCTCACACTCCACCTTGAGAAAAGATCTTGGTCTGATTTTTATGAGAAGAAAAGGCCAACACTCAACCATTCCTTCAGTCCTATCACTTCCCATAACTTGTGTAAGAGGCTCTTCAGTCCACTTCCCACGAAAAAGCAACTCTCCTTTACACTTTTCCTTCATAGAACACAAAAGGCACTCTCGGACAGTTTTTCTTACCTCTTTTGAATGCCTGTTTCGAAGCTTTTGTAAGTGTTTCCTCACAACGTTTCCTTCATTAAAGTTGTTTATTTTGGAGTCTAGTTTACGTGGATATCTTATTTGTTCCATTTGGAGATCATTTGATTGGTAAAAAGTTGTTTAGAACCCATAAAGGTCATTCTGGGCGATAAACTGGAGAGTGTGTTATATTTTGGAGTTTTTGACCAAGCTAATGAATAGTTCTTGGTCCGAAATTTTTATGGAGTACTGTTAACATGTGTATATGATTATTGGTTGAGGATTTGTTGCATGATTAAAAGTTTTGGTGAAATATTTTCTTAGCTCTAGAAACTTAGAAACTGGAAGAGGAAAAACAGTTTCTGTTTTGAGAAAGTTTAAATCTTTTATGGTTTAATCTTATTCCAATGGCTTTGATATTTTTATTGGAAGATACTAAGCATCTTATATACATTTTACAATGTTATTTTGAAGATATTTGATGTTAGTTTCGAACATATGAAATTTTATGCAAGGAGATATTCGGTTAGGCCAAAGTGATGATGTTCTTGGCTAAATTTATGTTTTGGTTGATGTTTACCCATGTGATCTTGAGTTTGAAGCTTGGATCTGTTTTAGAACATCTTTTTAAACCATGTGATATTTTGGTTTGAAGATCACATCTTTATAAGTTGGAAACAAATTCTATTTTGAACTTAGAAGAAAAACCAAAAAGTTCAAGTATGGTTTTAGTGATTTTGATGACTTTTGTTCATGATTCAAAACATGATTATTCTTAGGAATATGTTATGAGTATAGTAGAAGAAAAATTTTGGTTTAATCATGAGTTTTGAAATTTGAAAGAATTACAACAAAATCAAGGGAAATAGCCTTGTAAGTTTCGGACCTATAGAGTTTTAATGGTTGTATTTAGTTTTAATTTTTTTTGAATTGATATTTGAGTTTAGGACAAAATTTACATAAGGTATGTAAATTTTGGTGATTTTTGAAGATATGATGCAAAATCTTTAAGTTAGGGGTAAAATGGTCATTTTTCCACATGTGGAGGGTAAAATGGTAATTTTACTCTAAGTTGATATTTTTCCATATTCCTAATTGTTAGTGATTAAGTTCTAATTTTTAGAAATCACTACTTTCAGTTTCCCGTGATCGCACTTGAGTTTTGTCTCGAAGCGCGAAGATCGAGGTAAGTTAGCTTTTAACTTACTATCAATTTAATGTGTATGTGTGATAAGTAAGGGAACTAAATTGTATGTATGCATGTTATCATATGTGCCATGCCAAGTCATTACATATTTATCTGTTACACAGAATTTATTCTGTCATGAATTATTCATCTGTTACACAAGATATTCTGTCACGTATTGCTATACATTGTTATACATTGCAAGTATGTCATGGTAAGTTAAGTATGCCATATGTTACATGTATTTCATGTCATATAATATTCACTGTCACATATTACGCCATGTTAAGAAATGTTGTCTGTTACATGGTATGCTATGTTACGAAATGTTATCTGTTACATGTATGCCATGTTATGAAATGTTCTCTGTTACATTTATGTCTCGAAGTATGTCATGTATGTCGTCTTAGTTCATGTCACGTTATGCTACGTTAGAACTTCTGTCTTTTATGTCACGTTCATGTTACGTCACGTTACGAAATGTCATTTATGCCAGTTAAGTTATTCATGTCAATCACGACCCTAAGCGCTAGGATGGGGTAATATCCTAGTGGAACTCCTTTGTTCACGCTGGAGTGTCTAAATAGGTGTGAAATTCCCTGGGTTGACGAAGTACAGTCAACAGGTTGCGAATGGGCCTAATTAGCTGGTCACCGGAGCGCGCCAGGCACTAACGCCAATGGTGCCACACATTATGTTACGTGTGTCCACAGCAAGTGTGGCACAAACAAATAAGTCATGGGGCCACAACAACTGTGGAGCATACACTACGTGAGACACAGCAATTGTGACACGTAGAATACGTGGGGCCACAACAACTGTGGAGTACGTATTAACGCACTCACAGCTGGTATAGACACCTGTGATGTGATGCGGTAATCGGCAGGGACACACGGCTCAAGGGGACCTGTGTAGCACCCATATGGTCACGTTAATGATTAAGTCTATTGAATAAGATTCCAAGTTCAAGTCATGTTTCACGTTATGTTATGTTCAAGTTTACGTTCACGCAATCATGGTAATCCCATGAGACAAGAATATGTTTCAAGTTCATGTTATGTTATGTTCATGTTCACGTTATATTCCAAGTTCACATTTATGTTATGTCTTGCTCTGGTTCAAGTTATGTTCAAGTTCATGTTCAAATTATGCATGTTCACGTTCATGCTATGTTTCAAGTCCACGTTATGTTTCAAGTTCACGTTCATGCTAAGCTTCAGTTTCAGTTTAAGTTATGCCAGTTATGTCATGTTGTATGTCAAGTTATGCTATGATTACTTATGATTTGATTATGCATTCATGCTTTTACTGCCATGCATGCATCATTAACCTGTGTGGAAGTTTCTTGTTAACTTGCTGAGATTTGTAATCAAATCTCACTATGGTAGTCCCAACTACCATTCCCCCCGAATGGTAGATTTTATTACAGGATCTGAAGGAGAATCGAGAATCGACCATCTGGAAACGATCGATTAAGCGATGGTGCGACGTAGATGGTAGTACAGTAGTTACCTCAGGTTATTACTTGTATTTGTGGAGTTCAATCTCCAGCACTCTTTTGATCACAACCATATGGACTATTATTGTGATCTCAGTTGTTTAGTACGTCATTATGAATGAAGTATGTTTTAAGTATTTGAGATATTTCGGTTTGGTGCATAGTATTGCTAAAAAGAAAAATTATCCGCTGCGAATATTGCATAATGCTAGATGCATGTTAGGAATATTGCATCTTATATGTCATGAACGGGGGCAGGTAACCTTGTGTTGCATGTCTCGACGCTTCAAATGTCCGTCCGATCCCAAGCGGAATTTCGAGGTGTCACAATTATCACAATTTGATATATGTGCCCCAATAGCCTCCTTTCCAACGTAATCCTCAATAACTGCTTCTTTCCGATTACCTAGAGAGTCGCTGGCGGCTTGACCTGTAACCTGACCCATCGGAGGTCTGCTACCTCCCTGGTTAATCTACTGACTATGTATAGGACCTCCATAATCACCAAAATTGCTTGCACGTAGTCAAGGACCATTTGGAAAATCAGAAACAGAGAACTTTTCCATCAATGGCTACCATTGATTACATTCCTTATGACTATGGCCAAGGGTGCCATAGATGTGGAAAAAATTTAGGAGGCGTTCATAAGAGAAGCAAACCCAAAAGGGATTAGATCAGCCCATACAAACCTTATTACCACGTAGCAATGGTTTAGTAACATCCAACTTAACTCTAATGCGCAGGTGCTCCCCCCAGGCTAGTTAAGCCTTCTCCAAATCAACCTCCACCACCCTACCAACTTCCTTCCCTACTGTGTTTCCCATCTTCCAGTTCCTAGCCGTAATGGGAAGATCGCGAATTCGAACCCAGAAGAGTGCTTTAGGAAACAACACTTGATCTACTTGTTGTAGCCCTTCAACCTCACTTCTGAGAACCAAGTGTTTATCGAATGCCCAAGCTCCCTCTCTGATAACACGTTCTTTATCCTATGGATCATCAAACTCAACAATGAACAAATTAGCACTGACATCCCAAATGGAAACAGGCTTACCAGGATGCCATAGACGCTTCATAGTACTCTTAAACGCCACCTTGGTAAAGTGTTTAACAATGAACAGTTTAAACAACAAACACTTCTCCCTTCTTCCTAGAGCACCATCAAGAGACGCTTTGTCCACCACTGTAACATCCTCTTCCTGCTCAGTCAAGGACAGTTGTTCACACATCTTCTCTTGATTAACCTCCATAGCATTCACACACTAAGATGAAAGGGAAGCCCGAGATTCAACCCTGCAGGAAGCAGGTAGGGAACCTCTACTCAAGGAGGCCCTCGAGAGGATATAGAGTGATTGTGTGTTGAAGAGAGGTAAGGATTTGTTTATTTTTATTGTGATTTTTGTTATTGTGTTTATTTAGATTTGTTCTTTCGTAAGGAATATTGTTATTGTTTTTTTAACTAACTAGTATTGTGTTTATTTTGAAGGAATATTTGTTGGAGTTTGTTAAAGGTTGTAATTTATGAAGGGAATTTGTGATTTTAGCTTGATATATTTCTAAACTTGATTGTGTGTTGATATATACTAGATATTATGATTTTTGTGATTATATTGAAATTTCTTGGAATCTATTGTGATTATTTTGTAAATTTTGTGAATATATTATGATTTTTTGTGAATATATTGTGAATTTTGTAAACGTATTGTGAATTTTGTGAATATATTGTGATTTTTTGTGAATTTTGTCAATATATTGTGATTATATTGTGAATATATTGTGATTTGTGATTATTGTGATTATATTGTGTTTATGTGATAATTTATTTTTTGATAGCAAATCTAAAGAATGCATAATTAAATGATAGGAAATAATAAGATACTAAAATTAAAAAAGATAATTTTATGTATAATATATACGAGATTAAACAAATACAAATATATAACTAATATGATATTAAACAATACACATAAGTAATTAATAATATATACTAAGTTTAAAGCAAATAACTAATCTTTATGATTAAAACAATACTAAGTTTGAATAAATAACTAGTTAATTTCAAATAACTTAAAATTATTCAAATAATTATATCTAACAAATAACTAATAACTTTAACTAACTAACTAAGTTTGAGACAAATAAATAATTAATTTCAAATAACTTTAAAATTATTCAAATAATTATATCTAACAAATAACTAATAACTTTAATTTCAAATAATTCATATAACCAATTTCACATACTATACTTAGGACAAAGTATACTAAACTTCTTTCGAAACCTCAAAAAAGGACCAACAATAGATGCTTTCCTAAGGCTTCCAAAGAAGTTTAGTATGAATATACATTACTTATATGTTATAGTTTGTGTTATAACTTATGTATGTGACATTGCATGAATAACCTTATACCTGTCTGGGAATTAGTGTATACTCAAGAGTTCACTAATTCCTAAATCGTCTAGTGTTGACAGTTTGAGATTATATTATTTATATTGTACATTTTCGTTACTCTTTCTTTACACATTCAGGATGGAAATTTCGGTGTCTCCTTCATTTGTTCTTCGGGTATATTGTTCGTAGGGTGACAATCTCTCTTTGTGACCTTGTATAGTTGGAGAATTATGGGGTGGTGCTGCCGAAATTTCTATTGACGTGGAGAATAGAAGAGTGACAAAACTTGTGTAATATGGATTATATAATCTCGAATGAGATAAGACCAACTACCTTTATCTAAAGAACATGGAAAATTGAAATATTGAATTGGAACATGTGATGCATGTGAAATTAGTTGTCATTATACTAATCCATAGGTTTTTTTAGAAATTGACAAAAATTAGATGCGTCTTGGCGATAGACTCGGAAAAGACTTCGTTTTGTATGCATATAGAGTTAAAAACTTTATTGATTTTGCTTGGGCCTCTACTGATAGTTGCGATTACATTAAATGTCTATAACGAGGGTGCAAAAGGCTATGCACTATAGGACTGGATGAAGTAGAAAGTCATATATTTATGAATGGTATGTGTGGCGCCCCCGACCCCCATGTAAGGAAACACAGGAATCGAGATGCTGGGATGATGACAACACGGTTACGCATCCCAACGAAAGTGCCAAGTGTGTATACATGCGACAATGTACAATAACAGCATAGCGGATAATTAAGTCTACTAAGTACCAGAATTTAAAAACAATCTAAACATCAGTAAGGTTTAAAAAGTAGTTATACAGTCATCCAAAATTAAAATACAATACAGTAAAATAAAATAACAAAGCCAGTGATCCCAGATCACTCCTCGGGCGGAGCTGACTCCTCAGGCTCACCCTCATCTACATCTACATCTACATCAAAATCTGCGTTACCACAAAATGGTACCGCAGGTAAGTATAACCCAAATAATTCTTAGGAATAAAATGCATTTAATGCAACCAACATGCATGCATATGAAGAAATATGCATTTTCCTCAAAACATCATTTTCCCCGAAAATGATTATTTTCCAACACATGCCAAAATCCCATTTGGCCCAAAATATCCGTAAAACATTTTCCCAGAAAATGATTTACACAAAATCCAACACACTATTTTCCCAGAAAATAGCCAATTAATCCGTTATTACCCTATGCACCATGGCCTCCCCTAGGGACCATCCGCACGTCCTGGCTTCGTAGCGATACCCAGTTCCGCGCCCAGCGCATTCATGGCCAGACAACCTCTAGTCCCCGCCAGTAGTAGGACCACGGAGTCGGCACGAATCTCTCGTCCGATCCCATTGTCGCCCGGCGACAATCCAGAGGACGTTACTCAATATATTCCGCTCTTGAGTAACCAAAGGAGCTCGACCGAGATAATGCCCCATCTCGGCTTGGAGTCGTGATACACATGCACCCAAATTCCATTCTCACATGAAAACCCAGTTTTCATAAACACATGAACATGAATGCAATACACGAAAACCCAGTTTCCTTTACAAACATGATCATGCGTGCAAAATGTGATGTACATGAACCACACCATATCCAAACCAACAATTACCAACCCAATCAATTACATAAATAAGTCCAATCACCAATCCATCCGACCCCCGTACTCCTCAGACTCAGTCCGACAAAACCAATCAACAGTTCAAATACAGTGTAATTGTGTTAGTGTAAAAATATATTAAATTCACAAGAATTCTTTGGAAAATACTTACAGTGCTATATAGTAATTTTTGGAGGATCACGACGCTGCAAGAAGTGGAAAAACAGCTGCAGAACAGTGTAAAATACATTGTGGCCGTGGGTCACATATACCCACTTTTCAACGGAGGCAAACGAAGACCCAAAAATGATAGGGTAGGGCCTAGGGAGGTCGGTGAAGCTAGTGGTGGTGAAGGTTGGCCGTGGGTGGCGGCGCAATAGGCGGTGGAAGACCAAAAGTACCCAAAAAAGGAAATGGAGTTGGATTTACTTCACCGGTGACGGATCGGAGGTGGGGTTGAGTCCAATGGGTTGCCAAGAGGTCGAGGATGAAGTGGTGTGAAGATGGTGGCCAATGATGGTGCGACGGCGGCGCAGAGGCAAAAAGAATGCCGCGGCTTCAATGGGCTCGTGGTGGCTAACGGCGGCGTGAATGGAGATGAGGTTGGTGGGGAAGGGTCGCTGACGGCTGGGGAAGCTAATGGGCTGGGTGGTGTCGATCACCGCCGGCTCATGGCGGCACTGGGTGGTGATGAAACGAAAGGACGGAGAGAGGGAGGGGAAGCCGTTCGCGTGGGAGAAGGAAACTGAAGGAGAAATAAGGAAGAAAAGAAAAGAAAGAGAAAAGAAAATGAGGAAAGAAAAAATAGAGGGAAAAGAAATGAGGTCCAATCCTCATAACTTGGGTCACAAAAATGATCCAACTGAAACGATTTCAAAACCACAAGTTAAATAAAATAATTTAAACGTAATGGTAAAGTCAAATTGAAATAATTAAATCCCACAGTAATTAATTAAATATGAAAAGCAATTTAAATGCATGACAATAAATAAATATTAAGAAAGCACATAAAAATAATTTTTACCAAATTAAAATCATGAAAATAAACTCACTAAAAATCCAACCAATTTTAAAATAAGAGAATAAATTTTTGAATAAATAAAAATAATCCTTCAGTAAAAATACACTAAAATACGGGGTGTTACATCCTCCCCCCCTTAAATAAAATTTCGTCCTCGAAATTGGCAAGGTCAACATTAAGACTAAGACAGGAATAAGATTAAACTAAGAGCAGACTCAAGAACATACCGCCAAAATAGTCCGGCAAGGCCACTCTATAAGCAACAAACCCAACCTTCTCTACGGTCTGAAAAGGGCCAACATATCTTGGACTAAACTTTCCTTTCTTACCAAAGCGCTTAACGCCTTTCGTAGGAGAGACTTGAGATAAACCCAGTCACCTACTTCAAAGGATAAGTCTCTTCTTCTTGTAACTGTGTAACTCTTCTGGCGACTTTGCGCTTCCGCCATTTTAGTCCTTATAAACTGAACTTGATCCCTCATTTCTTGAATTAACTCAGGCCCAAACAATTTGCTCTCGTCGACTTCATCCCAACACAAGGGCGATCTACACTTCCTTCCATACAAAGTTTCATACGGGGTCATCTGAATGGATGAATGAAAATTGCTATTATAAGAGAACTCAATAAGCGGCAGATGATTCTCCCAACTTCCTTGAAATTCCATGACACAAGATCGCAACATCTCCTCAAAAGTCTGAATAGTACGCTTAGATTGACCGTCTGTTTGAGGGTGATATGCAGTACAAAACTTCAACTTAGTGCCTAAGGCTGCCTACAAACTCTTCCAAAATGGGAGGTGAACCACGGATCCCGATCCGACACGATACTCTTGGGTACTCGATGCAAACACACTATCTCCTTGACATATAACCAA
This sequence comes from Juglans regia, assembly GCF_001411555.2. Lineage (NCBI taxonomy): Eukaryota > Viridiplantae > Streptophyta > Magnoliopsida > Fagales > Juglandaceae > Juglans > Juglans regia. The sequence goes on from NW_023361979.1 coordinate 61,818, forward strand.
GTCAACTTATCCAAAGAGTCAGTATTATTAATAGGCAAGAAATGGGCACTCTTGGTCAACCGATCAACAATCACCCAAATTGAGTTCTTTCCACTTGGTGTCCTCGGCAAACCCACAACAAAATCCATAGGAATATCATCCCACTTCCACTATGGAATAGGGAGAGGTTGAGGTATACCAGCAGGTCTTTGATACTCAGCCTTCACTTGACGGCACGCGGCACATTTCTCAATAAACATGGCGATATCCAACATACTCGTATTAGTCTCCCAGTGGCACATCACAACCAGTATTCCCAAGGTGACTATACTATCCAAAATCTCATTTCCTCGAGAACCTTAATACAACATCCAATAAATTCCAATGATCAATAGATCCATACAATAATATGTGCCAACCTCAATCAACTCCTATGCTCCAACTTCTAAACTTTCATTGAATTCTACTTTTGGTAACCTAATAGCGACTTCCAAAGTTAACCATCAATAACAAATTTTGCACAACCAAATGATTAATCTCCAATTACAAGTATATTCTCAAAATTCAAGTCACCACTAATTCCTCAAAATCAGCACAATCTGGACTCCTGACTTCAACCCAAAATATCACGCTTCTGCTGCGCCTTCTAATATTCGCCACATGCATAAAGTTTATGTCCTCATAAAACTAACACCATCGAGTACAAGGTGGCTCCATTCCTACTAACCACAAACTCTTATCACAATTTGGTAGAAAAATACTCTTTCCCAAACCCACGAGTTATAACTCAAATTCCATAAAATACATCCATGATCATTGACAGAAACCCAATCTCAAACAACCTCAGCATCCCAAATTGAAAATAAGCAACCTCAACCCAAAATACACTCATCTCATCTAAGATAAGAAACATACTTTAAAAGACTCAATTCCAACCTAGCGAACCAAAAAGAGTGCCTAGAGACTTCTACCTAACAACCTAAACCCAAAAGCTCATCATCTACATTCTGAACAACATCTAATCTAGCAGTGACTAAACTCACTACGAACCACCATAGACTAGACCAAAACATTAACAAACCTTCTTGGTAACTCACCCACCTATTTCTACTCCAAGCTAGCATTAACACAACTAGTTCCTTCAATAGTACATCACTATTAAACCTCAAAGCAAGCCATACTGCTCAAATCTTTAATCCACCAAAAGCCATTGCACAACACCCATGGATCCTAATGTTTTATTAACCCAAATACTTGATCATATTACCCACTGTTGATGCCTAAGCTTCAACTTCGAAGATCTTATCATACACCATACATGACATCCCATCAATCTCTCTTCAAGTTAAATAACAATGTCCTTAATTCAACCAACTGGATGCTCAATCTCCAAAAGAAAGTATAGCCTCAAAAATTTAAATTCCTAGGTAACCTCAAGTCACAATTAATTCCTGAAGATAATCATAATAACTATTCCCAACCCTAATTCATTGAGTAACCCACTTCAACTGCACGCTTGGATCAGCTCACCAAAAACTCCAAGCCAAGGTCTCTTGAATTACTACTATTGTGTCGACTCCTCTTCAACACCTACCAAAGTCACTTCCTCCAAACCAAAATGAGACTAGGACCTGAACTCTCCGAAATCCTTAAACACTCACCACTACTACGCATCAATCTCATGCACTCTTAGCCAAAACCAAAAATGCTCCAATTGTGCAAGTGATCATCATTACCATTTCCATCACTAGACCTATATCCTCGAAATCAACAAGAATCATTTCCTACATCCGTACAATCTATTATCCTTAAAATTGATATAGATTAAATCCTCAACCTATCACTGAAACATCGAGCTAAAAGCAATAATCTTCCGAACTAGATCAACATCCTCAATCCTCAAAAAATACACGAACTAGATCATTACCTTCAGTCTCCAAAGAAATTCTTTCTTGAAAAAAATTCTCACATTAGTAACTCAACTCTCATCAATCCTATTTTAATTCAGCCCTTCAACTCTGCAATTCTGAAACCCTAAACCAGATAAAAATCATTTTCCAAAATCTTGAAGATCAATGACCTTAAATCTAAAACACTCACCTTATAAAACTTTTAAATTCTAAAACTCCAAATATTATCAAATTGCTTATCAAGGTCGGCAAGATTGAAAACTTCTAATCTAAGTAATCCCTCAATTGCTTGTTGAACCTACCACCTTAAATCTCATAACTTATTTCCTAAAAACTATGGGGCCTCAAACCTTAGATGAACTCCTCATAACTCTAACCTTGAAATTCGTTGATCTTACAACCTCCTACCCCATAGACTCATTACATAAATTCTACGGAACCTAAAACCTCAATTATCCTAAGCAATTTAAAACTATTCCCCTCCTTAGCAGCAACTTAAGTTCCTACTCCAAAGAGTTCATCCTGACCATGATGTTCGAACCTCGATATTAAAATAAATCAATCACCAAGAGTTAAGGCTTACTACACCAAATGTTCAAGCCTAACAATGACATTCTCAGTCGTACCATCTTCCTGTCATAGTGCAACCCTTAACCCGCCTTTCAATTTCGAACAAAACAAAACAAAACAAAATAAAATGAAATTCCATAAATAAAATAACATACGACAAAATGAATAAAATCAATAAAGTAGTTCACAATAAAATAATTAAAACAATAAAATAACTTACATAAAATAAAGCAATAAAATACATAACAAACAATTAGTATACAATAAACTAATTAAAAAAAAATAAAAACCACATACTTTAAATTAAATAATTTCAAATCACAACATTTAAAACTTTCTGGTACTGCACCTACAGGACATGTGGTTTACCCAGAGCCGAACTGCTCTGATACAACCTGTGGCGCCCCTGACCCCCATGTAAGGAAACACAAGAATCGAGACGCCGGGATGATGACAACACGGTCACGCATCCCAACGAAAGTGCCAAGTGTGTATACATGCGACAGTCTACAATAACAATACATCGGATAATTAAGTCTACTAAGTACCAGAATTTAAATACAATCTAAATATCAGTAAGGTTTAAAAAGTAGTTATACAGTCATCCAAAATTAAAATACAATACAGTAAAATAAAATAACAAAGCCAGTGATCCTAGATCACTCCTCGGGCGGAGCCGACTCCTCAGGCTCACCCTCATCTACATCTGCATCAAAATCTGCGTTACCACAAAATGGTACCGTAGGTAAGTATAACCCAAATAATTCTCAGGAATAAAATGCATTTAATGCAACCAACATGCACGCATATGAAGAAATATGCATTTTCCTCAAAACATCATTTTCCCCGAAAATGATTATTTTCCAACACACGCCAAAATCCCATTTGGCCCAAAATATCCGTAAAACATTTTCCCAGAAAATGATTTACACAAAATTCAACACACTATTTTCCCAGAAAATAGCCAATTAATCTGTTATTACCCTATGCACCATGGCCTCCCCTAGGGACCATCCGCATGTCCTGGCTTCGTAGCGATACCCAGTTCCGCGCCCAACGCGTTCATGGCCGAGCACCCACTATGCAACAAGCGATGCCCAGTTCCATGCCCAGCGCGTTCATGGCCAGACATCCTCTAGTCCCCGCCAGCAGAAGGACCACGGAGTCGGCACCAATCTCTCGTCCGATCCCATTGTTGCCCGGCGACAATCTAGGGGACGTTACTCAATATATTCCTCTCCCGAGTAACCAGAGGAGCTCCACCGAGATAATGCCCCATCTCGGCTTGGGGTCGTGATACACACGCACCCAAATTCCATTCTCACATGAAAACCCAGTTTTCATAAACACATGAACATGAATGCAATACACGAAAACCCAGTTTCCTTTACAAACATGATCAAGCGTGCAAAATGCAATGTACTTACTTGAACCACACCATATCCAAACCAACAATTACCAACCCAATCAATCACACAAACAACTCGAATCACCAATCCATCCGACCTTCGTACTCCTCGGACTTAGTTCGGCAAAACCAATCAACAGTTCAAATACAGTGTAATGTGTTAGTGCAAAAATACATTAAATTCACAAGAATTCTTTGGAAAATACTTACAGTGCTATATAATAATTTTCGGAGGATCACGAAGCTGCAAGAAGTGGAAAAACAACTGCAGAACAGTGTAAAATACACTGTGGCCGTGGGTCACAGATACCCACTTTTCAACGGCGGCAAACGAAGACCCAAAAATGATAGGGTAGGGCCTAGGGAGGTCGGTGAAGCTAGTCGTGGTGAAGGTTGGCCGTGCGTGGCGGCGCAATAGGCAGTAGAAGACCAAAAATACCCAAAACGGAAATGGAGTTGGATGTACTTCACCGGTGACGGATCAGAGGTGGGGTTGAGTCCAATGGGTTGCCAAGAGGTCGAGGATGAAGTGGTGTGAAGATGGTGGCCAATGGTGGTGCGACGGCGGCGCAGCGGCGAAAAGAATGCCGCGGCTTCAATGGGCTCGTGGTGGCTAACGGCGGTGCGAATGGAGATGAGATTGGTGGGGTAGGGTCGCCGGCGGCTGGGGAAGCTAATGGGCTGGGCGGTGTTGATCACCGCTAGCTCACGGCGGCGCTGGGTGGTGATGAAACGAAAGGACGGAGAGAGGGAGGGGAAGCCGTTCGCGCGGGAGAAGGAAACCGAAGGAGAAATAAGGAAGAAAAGAAAAGAAAGAGAAAAGAAAAGGAGGAAAGAAAAAATAGAGAGAAAAGAAATGAGGTCCAATCCTCATAACTTGGGTCACAAAAATGATCCAATGGAAACGATTTCAAAACCACAAGTTAAATAAAATAATTTAAACGTAATGATAAAGTCAAATTGAAATAATTAAATCCCACAGTAATTAATTAAATATGAAAAGTAATTTAAATGTATGACAAAAAATAAATATTAAGAAAGCACATAAAAATAATTTTCACCAAATTAAAATCATAAAAATAAACTCACTAAAAATCCAACCAATTTTAAAATAAGAGAATAAATTTTTGAAAAAATAAAAATAATCCTTCAGTAAAAATACACTAAAATACGGAGTGTTACAGTATGGATTTGGAATATACTCAATGGGTATTTCGTGGTGAACCATATGAACAATCTGGCAATATTATGTTCGGTGATGGCAGTGAAATGAGGCATGTGAATGACGATAATGAGAGGGATGAGATGAAGGAGAATGAGGAAAAACAGGCGTGTCCCGTATGATGCAGTCTTGTTATGGCGTGTCGTACATAAGTTTGTTCCTTGGACTATTTATGATGCAAGATTTGTAGTGGATCACGATTATAGTAGAGATGAAAATGACATTCTGATTATAAAGGCCAACCAGGAAGATGGATAGGATATTAATTTATTTGTTGACCTTGATGCACTCGAATTAATCCCCTTATGTAGAGATGACGCCCCACCCGTACATCTCAACCCATCCGTATTAAATGATCCTTCAATTGAAGAGTTTGATAAATCAGAAGAAGAAGTCAATGAAGAAGACAAAGAAGAAAATGACGATGTGGAAGGAGATTACGAAGATGTTATCGAATAAGATTATGAAACAAGCATGAAAAATACTTCTAGAGATGAAGCATTAAAGTATTAAATGTTTTATTTACATAGGTGACGGTTGCTTACATTTTTCATAATTTCTTCTAATTTAGTTCATTGAAAATATTAATGCTTTCCAAGGATGCCACCAAAACGACAGAGAAGAAATGTACCTCCTCTGCCAAGTCCCGAACTGGTTGAGGACTCCCCAACTGAGGACTTCGCTCCTGATCAAGTTAATACACAAGAGGCAAACAGCCAGTCCACACCTACTAGTAAGAAAAATCTTGTTGATAATTAAGTGTGTTTGAATACTTGGGGAGAATGGTTTTAATAATTTTAAATAAATTAGTTGATGCCTTGTCAGGTCGTGGTCGTGGCTTAACACGTGGCCTGGCTCTGGAAAAAAATAGAAGGCGTGGGAAAATCAAGATCAACTTCCCTAATAACTATAAATATGGATTATTGAAAAGATTAAAACATCACTCAGGGTGTGGAAAATTGTGCTACATTGCTTTCCTCCTATGTCGGAACACTAGTCCAAGCTTATGCGTCATTTTATGTGTGGTCGTAGCGATATGTTGCTAATGAGATTAAGGATCACATTCGAAGTCATGTACTGGTGAGTTTATATACCATAGTTTTTTTATAAATATTTTAATTTCATATTTTTTACGCATTTCATTTTTTAGGTTGAATTCGACTTAAATTTTGGTCGCAGGGCACAAGTGTGACCTTTGAATGAGTTGAAGGTTACATTATTTTGGCTTCACAAGGAACAATGTAACATCCAGACCTAGCGCCAAGCCGATATATTTTTTTTTATGGACCATAAAGCCCAAGCCCGTGTTATCATATTTTCAGATTCCACGTTGTACATAGTTTTTAAGTCGGTTTTATCCCTATGCATGCACACCGCTTTCTCCCATATCTAGGGTTTTAATTTGGTCTTTCACTCACCTATATATACCACACGTTAGAATACACAATCGTCTCTTTTCGATCCCAAGAGTAGCCGCTGCCCAGCTTCGCGCAGTTCCTCCCAAGCCGCTCCAATTGTGCACCACCTACCCAGTCCTGTACCTCCACGTAGCTACCGCCAACCACCACCAAGATTTTTTTTTGTCATCCCGTAGCACCATGTGAGATGCCGAGCCCATGGATCACACGGCAAGAGACTCACCCACGCACGACCAAAAGCCAGTCTGTACCTTCACGGTTTTACTCAACCATCACACAGGAACTGCAGCTTCAAGCCGCTGCATACTCCACCACAGCGCTGCCATAAGCCACCACTGTGACCCAGCCATGAACCCATGTCGGAAAACACCACCCTCAAAGACACCGAAGGACCTCTGTTTTTGCATCTCAAAACAGGGCACTTTTTCTTGTTTCGGTCCCACCAACCATGGCGAAGGGAAGCCAGGCAACTCCAACACCCCAACCTTTCCATGATCTGCTACTGCCCAACCACCTTGTTGCTGCTACATCGCTACCCTCTCGGTGAGTATTCCGTGTGTTTTCTCTCCATCTCTATTCCTATCACGCACATCTCTCTCTCCCCGTCTCTCTCTCTCTCACCACTCTCTCTTGTTCACTCATGCACAGCCCAGCTCGATGGAGTTCCCGCCGCACTCCCGCTCTTCTGTCGCCCCACCTCGGTCCCTCCAGCTAGCCCCGTCACGCCTCACCCCTCCCTACGTGCCTTGGTTTCTTCGGGTAAGCTGCTGTTGTCGCATACTGGGTGTTAATCCCGTATGTGTGTTCGTCTGGTTTATTCTTATAAGTTATATATACGTACATAATATATATATATATATGATATATATGGAAAGTTTTAACCTAATGGTTGGGTACTTACTAGTTTAACCATAGTGAATTTCCATATATATGTTTTCGAAGGTTCTTTTTGGATTTATGATTAAATGGGTTTTTGTTTTAAGTCTCATAAAATATTATTTTTGTGTAGATAATATTTTAATAATATTGTTAACTAAAGCAAGTAAATCTATTTTAAGAGAGGAGTTTTCACGACGTATTTTATAAGATTTTTAAAGTAATCAGAGTATTCTATTGATTTATAATATTTTGTTGGTATTTTAGATATTTTAAATATTACTTTTTACTGAGTTCCATAATTATCATAATACTTGTTCGATTAAGAGGATATTGATGGTTTTGGAAAATAATGTTATTTTGAGGTTATGAGAATTTTTAAGCTTTGAGGAATTAAAATAGGTCATTTTAGAAGGTTAGGCTTAAATTTTGAAATATGTGATTTACTGAAAATTTACGGAAATTACGTGATTATCTTATAAGTGAAGAGTAATATTTGTTCGGCACTTTTGAGAAAATTTTGGAAAAGTTAAGAAGTCCAGGTAAGCGTAGTTCCTATCCTAGGTTTTATACGAGTTATCGAGACTGAGGTTGACTTTTTGAAAACTTTGCATATTTTGAGATGAAATGAAAACTTGGGAAAAATCAACCTCGGACACTTATTTGCATTACTCCTGAAATCTGTGTAAAAAAGTGAAAATATTTTCTGACATACATTGTGTAGACATGAGCTAACTTTTGTCATGTTATCTCTAAAATCTGAAAAAGAGCGATATTGAGAATTTGAAAAATTGTGCATTGAATTAGAAAGATGTTCTGACTTTTGTTTTCGACATGTGAGAATGATCTAATTATGTTTTGGTACTCTATTTTATTTTGATATGGCATATGAAAACCTTTGGCATGATGTACTGCTTTTTTGTATCTGACTTTGTCTCTACTCTGCTCTGTTTGGGTTGGTACCAACATTTCTGTCTCTGAGTGCACCCACTTTGGAAATAAAGTGGTTTTATTGTGGTCTTTCTTGTGTGCACACTCGAGGCTCCAAGAAGAATAAGGGAAAGATTTCACCTCTGTCTCTATCCAGTTTGGCCACCGGGGATAGCACAATCCTACCACGGGGGTGAAACATGGTCTCTGCTCTGTAAGATGCTCTGTTTTGATGTGATGAAGATGCTTAGGTTATGTTATGCCAAAGTACTATGGGTTTTGTTTGTCTTAAAACCATCGCTCTGTTACTTTTGAAAACATGTTTTGTTCTACATGATTACTCTGGAAAATATTTTGTTCTATATATTGTACTCTGTAAATGCTCATGTTTGCATGCTAGCATATGTCCTATGCTTACTGAGTTGTTGATAACTCACCCTTATATCCACAATATTTTTTTAGATGAGTTGAATATTCCAGTTGAGGATCCAGAATATGGAGCATAGGCGAGAGGAGTTAAAAATGATGGTTTAAGTATAGAAGATTTACATAAGTATTGAGGATTTTTATTCAGTAAGCTTGTTGCGCTCTGATGATGTGTTTTTTTGTGAGGTTGATGTTTATATTAAGACTTGGTATTGTCTTAGAATAATTATACTGGAGTATTTAATGTGAATTAATGAGTATTTTATGCGATAGAGAAAATTTTGAGTATCTACTATATGGATAGAAAATGATTTTTAAGTGACATGAGTTAACTCTCCAGACCCTCGAGGATGGGGCGTTACAAACAATGTCATGACCACTCCAAGAAATTTGAGACGTTCAAAGAGACTGCTCAGTTCCCTTTTCAGGATATGAAGTTAGACGATTGGAGGAAGTGTGGTGATCTTTTCACAAGCCCAGATTATCAGGTGAAAAGCCCCGGTCCTAGATGACGTCAGAGAGTTACTACCTGTCACCTAAATCCTTTTTCACAATACAAATAAATATTCCAAAGACTCCATAAACATATCCTCATCCATTTTCAAAAACTCCATAACCATAAATATGACAACTCAAGACTTAATATAATTGTCAACATCCCAATAAATCGATCAATGTACAAAATAATAACCTTTCAATAATCTTAATACTTACTCCCTACGTGTTTTCAATCTACCTATTTTCTATTCTCGATCCTCAGTCTAAGCATTCACTACATCTGAAAAATATTATGGAGATAAGTTGAGTTATCAACAACTCAGTAAGTAGAGAACATATGCTAGTATGTAAACATGAGTATTTTCATAGAGTTCAGAATGCATAAAAAAAACATTTCAGCTTCAATATGTAAATTTCAAAAAATACATATTATCAAAAAATCAAAGCGACACTTCAAACTGTTCATATTCAAAAACCAACTTTTCATATTCAAAGACCCCTTTGGCTCAACGTGATTGAACATATTTATTTCATCATATCATATTCGAACAGAGACTACGTTTAACCCTCTGTGGTAATGTTGTGCATTATGCGGAAAGCCAAACAGAACATAAATCACCATGTTACCAAAGCGATTCCACTCAAAATAGAGACCACTATTATATCTCGTGGTAGGGCCAGAGGTCACTATTATATCCCCTAACAGAGCTAGATGCCACTATTATATCCCGTGATAGGGCCAAAGGTCACTATTGTATCTTGTTACAGGGCTAGAAGTCAATATTGTATCCCATAAGAGGGCTCGAGATCATAGCAAAATAGATTCAGAATCACTATATAAAAACTAGAATCAAAGTCAGAATAGAATCAGAAAGTCATGCTAAAGGTTTTTTCAGATACCACATCATATCAAAATAGAGTATTAAAATCAATTTAAATAATTTCACATTTTCCAAAATAGATTCAGAACATCTTCACGTCAAAAGCAAGAATTATCAAATTTCATTTTCACTCCTTTTTCTCAGTTCAGTAACATAATGTCAAAAATATGCTCATGTTTACACCAGTCATGTCAAAAGATACTTTATTCTTATATAGAAATTCATGAGTAATACAAAACAAATAACTAGGGTCGTTTCAATTTCTTTCCAAAACAAAACATGCATTTTTCCAAAATCAACCTCAGTCCATTTTATTTTTATACAAAGTCTAGCATAGGAACCCTGCTTACGTGGACTTCTTAACTTTTCAGAAAGTTTCCTCAACAATGATGAACAAATATAAATCATCATTGAGAGTTATGTGTAGCGATGGCCTAGGTGGATGTTTAGGGCCACAAGGATGGCAGCGATGGCAGGTCACATGAGAGACGGGCTCACTGGTGGCTAAGTTGAGGTCTGTGGTTGGCCATCGGGGATAGCACAACCCTACCATGGGGTTAAATATGGTATATGATATAATATGGTGACATGATATGATACGATACGATATGATATGATAAGATGAAGATGTTCAGTTATGTTATGCCAAAGTGTTTTTGAATATGACCAAAGGGTTTTGAATATGAGCAGTTGGTTTTTTATTACGAAAAGATTGAAAAGTCACTCTGATTTTTTGATAATACAATTTGAGATGTGCATATGAAAATGAAATTTTTGTTTCTGCATACCGACTTTTCTTAAAAGGCTCACATTTACATATTAGTATATGTTCTTTGCTTACTAAGTTGTTGATAACTCACCCATTTTCTCCAAATATTTTTTAGATGATGTGGATGGTTCAGCTGAGGACCAAGAATAGAAATTATGAGAAAGGCTAAGCTAAGGATAGCTTGTTGGGTACCTTAGGGTACTACTGTTAACAAAAGATTTCTAATGTCTTTTAGATACGTTTATGTGTCTTTTTTTTCTTTAGTAAGACTTGAAGATTTATCAGTCATTTATGTTGAGCCTATTGGGATATTTAGGCCCATTTGGTTTATGTTATTAATATAGTGATGACTTTGTGGAGATTATTATGTGTCTATTTGGCATATATGAGATTGATTATTGTTTTCGAAATCTTTGGGGATTTTAGATGTGTTGAGAGACAGGTTTATAACTGACAGGTACTAATTCTCAGACCAATCCAGGGCTGGGGCATTAGAGTTCAAAATGACTAAACAAAAAATTTCAGTTTCAATAAGCAAATTTCAAAACATACATATTATCAAAAAAAATCAGAGCGACAATTCAAACTGTTCATATTAAAAAACTAATTTTTCATATTCAAAGACCCCTTTGGCACATCCTGACTGAACATCTTCATGTTATCATATCATATCATATCAAAGCATCATATCAGAACTGAGACCACGTTTAACCCCCGTGGTAGGGTTGTGCCTTCTGCAGAAAGCTAAGCAGAACATAAATAACCATGTTACCAAAACAATTGCACTGAGAGCAAACACCACCATTATGTCCCATAGTAGGGCCAAAGGTCACTATTATATCCCGTGAAAAGACTAGAAGTCACTATTATATCCGATGACAAGGCCAGAGGTCATTATTGTATCCCTTGAGAGGGCTAGAGATCAGAGCGAAATATAATTAGAACCAGAATCAAAGTCATAACCGAATCAGAAAGTCATGCCAAAGAATTTTTTTTTTCAGATACATCATATCAAAATAGAGTACTAAAATAAATTTAGATGATTTCACATTTTCCAAAATAGATTCAGAACATCTTCACGTCACATGCAAAAATTATCAAGTTTCATATTCGCTTCTTTCTCTTAGTTCAGTAACAAAATACCAAAAATAAGCTCATGTCTACACCAGTCATGCTAGAAGATACTTTATTCTTATATAGAATTTCATGAGTAATACAAAACAAATAACTGAAGTCGTTTCAATTTCTTTTCATAACAAAATATGCATATTTTTCAAAAATTAACCCCAGTCCATTTTATTTTTATGCAAAGTCTAGCATAGGAACCCTGCTTACCTGGACTTCTTAAGTTTTCAGAAATTTTCCTCAACAATGCCAAACAAATATAAATCGTCACTAAGAGCTATTTGTAGTGGTGGCCTAGGTGGATGTCTATGGCAGAGCGGCAAGGAGCGGCAGCAGGTCACATGAGGGAGGCAATGAAGGGCTCACTTGTGGGTGAGCTGAAGTCTACGATGGAGCACGATGGTAGTGCACCATGAGGAAGAGAGAGAAACATGTAGAAAGAGGGGAGAGTTGCGTTATCGAGTGGGGTGGAGATATCATGTGATGGTGGCTCACGGCGGCACCAGGTTCGACATGGTTTTATGGGTGGTGCGTCAGAAGTATCACGGTGGCTGCGTGGTGGTTGAACGAAGGAGGTTGGCTGCATGGTGGTCGAGTGGAGTATCACGCCCATGCTTGTTGCTCTATTTTGAGTACGGAAAACAGGGGCGGTTTTCTTTGGGTGTTAACCAAAAGGCATGCGGCTCACTTGGTGTTAACCGTGGTGGTTAGTGGTCTGCAGGGGCATCTCACAGTGACAGTGTGGTGGTGTAGGGCTGAGGTTTAGGCTGAGGGCCTGTGGTTTCTGTCTTGAGAGGTGGTCTGGGCATGTTGGTTTCCATTCAAAGTTGTTGTGCTGCATGATGGGGGTGGCATTGCTGTTTATGTCAAGGAACAAGGCTGTAGCAGTTTCTCGAGGGGTTGGGTGGTAGGGGTACTTGTTTCCCACCATGGTGCATGGCTATGACGTGAAGGTGTTGGGAGGGTTGCTATGTGCATGGCTCAAGGAGTTTCCATGGAGGAGAAACTGCCACAGTGAACGTGGAGGTTGCTTCCATTGCTAGTCTTCATGGGGTTAGGTTGTGCAGAGACAGCAACGGTGACTGAATGGAGGTTGTGGAGGGTGGCGGCTTCATTGTGGGGGAGTTGCCTTGCGAGGCAACAGTTTGACTCTTGAGAGGTTGCTTCTCTGTACAATGGAGGATGAGGGAAGGAGACAGCAGCCCTATTCTTGGGTTTTCTTCATGCACGAAGGATTAGCTAAGTATATATAGGCGAACGAAAACCAAAAACAAACCCTAAAGGGATGAGGGAAGGAGAGATGTACGTGCATCGGGATGGGAGTCGTGCAAGATTGGGGGAGGGGGAGGGGGGTTTAAAGAAACTAACTGAACGTTGGTTGGTTCTCACGTGTTGGGTTTTGAGGTGATTGGGTAGGGCCCATTTTGAATTTTTAGGCTCACATTTTGGGTGGAATAAGAAATTAATAAGTGGGCTTTTTCCTGAGTTTTGGTCCTCGACTCAACTCTAAAAATAATCCAACTTGGCCAAAATTTTCTCGACCCATAAGAAGATTTTTACCCTAATTTTCAAATCCAATGAAATAAAATCATATTATGCCAAAATAAAAATAGTAGGCCGTAGTTTATTCCAAAAAATTTACTCGCAATTTCAAATGGACTTTTCGTACCTATAAACTCCAAAATAAAGAAAAGGGCTTGGTGCTAGGCTCGGGTGTTACATCAGGTATTCTAGATTTGTCTCCTACAACTTATTTACATCTATATTGGTTTTATATATTATATAACGTTGTTGATTTCTCTTGCAACACTTAAGTTCTACTAATGCACCAAAAAGAACGTCTTTAAGAATCCAGCATCGCGCTAGTTCAAGGTCATTAGATCCAACCCGAGCCAATTTTTCCAGTGTGAACAACCACCAGCCCCATCCTCAAGCCGAAACCAGCCGCTCACACCCGCAGACTATCATGTCATTTTCCCTCCACCTTGAATACCGAAGACAACCATGTTTTCTACTCAATCCTCCGTTGACCACTACAAGAGTCGGATCACCTCACTGCAGCCACCAGATAGCCGCCCAACAAACCACCTGCACAACTGAAACCAGTGCATTAGCACTGCCCAACCCCAAGTTTAGTCCCACTGCACGGCTGCCCCACTCCACCACCGTCGCTCAGCCAAGCCTTCACGTGCATCCCAAACCGCCAGCCCACTACATAGAACAAGTCTAAAAGAAAACTGCACATCGCAGTAGCAAGTTTAACCCTTGCTTGCACCGGTGCCGCAGGAAGCTCCACCACATCTCCTCCATCAGCCACAGCACCATGAAGGACCACCTAGATCTGCCCTAGTCGTCCTCGTTGCCCAGCTAGCAGAACCACTACACGGCCTGCCCTCAGAATAGCCAACAAGCCGCTGCCATCCTCCCCTGTTTTAGCCCCTCGAAACAGAGTATTTTGGGAGCCACCGTACAGCCAAGTTCCCACCTTTTCAACCGTCACTCCTCGTCGGAAACGTCCTCAACACAGGGCCGCAACTCGGCTAGCTACGCCCTGGACCACCATATGTAAGTCCTCTCCCTCAAGCCATGTCCTTTCCCCCTCGTTCATCTCGTCTCTCTCACTTGGTCTGTGGCGCCCCGACCCCCATGTAAGGAAACACAGGAATCGAGACACCGGGATGATGACAACACGGTCATGCATCCCAATGAAAGTGCCAAGTGTGTGTACAAGCGACAGTGTACAAAAAACAATGCAGCGGATTAGTCAACTAAGTACCAGAATTTAAATACAAGTAAACATCAGTGAAGTTTAGAAAGTAGTTATACAGTCATCCAAACTGAAGTTTAACACATGTCCCAAAATACAAATAAGTAAAATAAAACAACAAAGCCAGTGATCCCAGAACACTCATCGGGCGGAGCCGTCTCCTCAGGCTCGCCCTCCTCCTCCTCATCTGCATCAAAATCTGCGTTACCACACAATGGTACCGCAGATAAGTATAACCCAAATAATTCTTAGGAATAAAATGCATTAATGCAACCAACATGCATGCATATGATGAAATATGCATTTTCCTCAAAACATCATTTTCCCCGAAAATGATAATTTTCCAACACACGCCAAAATCCCATTTGGCCCAAAAATAATCCGTAAAACATTTTCCTAGAAAACGATTTACACAAAATCCAACTCACACTATTTTCCCAGAAAATAGCCAATTAATCCGTTAATACCCTATGCACCATGGCCTCCCCTAGGGACCATCCGCACGTCCTGGCTTCGTAGCAATGCCCAGTTTCGCGCCCAGAGCGTTCAAGGCCGAGCACCCACTATGCAACGAGCGATACCCAGTTCCGCGCCCAGCGCGTACATGGCCAGACATCCTCTAGTCCCCGCCATCAGAAGGACCACAGAGTCGGCACGAATCTCTTGTCCGATCCCATTGTCGCCCAACGACAATCCAGGGGACGTTACTCAGTATATTCCACTCCCGAGTAACCAGAGGAGCTCCACCTAGATAATGCCCCATCTCGGCTTGGGGTCGTGATACGCACGCACCCAAATTCCAATCACATGAAAATCCAGTTTTCATAAACACATGAACATGAATGCAATACACGAAAACCCAGTTTTCCTTTACAAACATGATCATGCATGAAATCATGAAATGCACATGTACCGACACTAATCAACAACCATCAATAACCAATCCAATCAAATCCAACCAAACAACTCCAATCACCAATCCATCCGACCCTCGTACTCCTCGGACTCAGTCCGGCAAAACCAATCAACAGTTCAAATACAGTGAAATGTGTTAATGCAAAAATACAATAAATTCACAAGAATTCTTTGGAAAATACTTACAGCGCTATAAAGCAATTTCCGAAGGATCACGAAGCTGCAAGAAGTGGAAAAACAGCTACAGAACAGTGTAAAATACACTGTGGCCGTGGGTCACAGATACCCACTTTTCAACAGAGACAAACGAAGACCCAAAATGATAAGGTAGGGCCTAGGGAGGTCGGTGAAGCTAATGGTGGTGAAGGTTGGCCGTGGGTGGCTGCGTGGGCGGCGGTAGAAGACCAAAACCCAAAACGGAAATGTTGAAGAATGTGCTTCACCGGTGGTGGATCGGAGGTGGGGTTGGGTCCAATGGGTTGGCAAGAGGCCGGGGATGAAGTGGTGTGAAGATGGTGGCCAATGGTGGTGCGACGGTGGCGCTGGAGCGAAAGTGACACCGCAGCTTTGAAGGGCTACTGGTGGTTAACGGCGGCGCGAATGGAGGTGAGGTTGGTGGGGTGAGGTCGCCAGCGGCAGGGGAGGCGAACGGGATGGGAGTTGACGGCCACCGTCGGCTCACGGCGGCACTGGGCGGTGAAGGAAGATCGGACGGAGAGAGAGGGAGGGGCTGGACGTCGCGCGGGAGAGCCTGGGGAAAGAAAGAAAAAAGAATGAAAAGAAAGAAGAAAAAGAAAAAAAGAAGAAAAAGAAAAGAGGAAAGAGAAAAAGAAAATGAGAGGAAAGAAAAATGGAGGGAAAAGAAATGAGGTCCAATCCTCATAACTTGGGTCACAAAAATGATCCAATGGAAACGATTTCAAAACCACAAGTTAAATAAAATAACTTAAACGTAATGGTTAAGTCAAATTAAAATAATTAAATCTCACAGTAAATAATTAAATATGAAAAGTAATGTAAATGCACAACAATAAATAAATATTAAGAAAGCACATAAAAATTAATTTTCACCAAATTAAAAATCCTAAAAATAACCTAATTAAAAATCCAATAATTTTAAAATAAGAGAATAAATTTTGAATCCATAAAAATAATTCATTCAGTAAAAATACACTAAAATACGGGGTGTTACATGGTCTCTCTCTCTCTCTCTCAAGCTTTCGGTTTCTCTCTATCTCTCCAGCCTTGAGCCACCGAGGAACCACCCAGCTCCGCCGTTCAACACCACTAAGCTCGAAAGCCTCACGCCTAGCTCTCAGTACGCCCTTACCCTTTACTTCACGCGTAAAAACCCAACCCGAATGCATGCAACCCGCGTAAAACCCAACCCGAATGCATGCAACCTGTAAAATCAACTTTAGGTGGGTTAGTTAAATTACAAAAATGCCCTTTGTTTTGTTTTCCAAAAATACCCATGCCTATTTAGGATTAAAAGATGAGAATATTTTAGTGCTAGGAAGAATCTAGGTTTTGGAATTACAGACTATTTTAGTATTTTAGGTTTTAAATAAAATCACTTGTTTAATTAGAAATTTATGAAAATTACGTGTTTATTTTTATAGGCGACCGACTACACGCTGAAAATAGTGGATTAACACTGCAAGGTAAGTAATATCATCATACCCTTGCACGTATGTACGGTAAACGGCATGTCTTTTATAAAAATATTATGCATGTACGCCCTCCATTGGAAGCCCCTTTTTATGTACCCAAGACATGATAAAATTATGAAAATCCATGATTTTACGTGAAGAATTATGCGTTAAATTATTTATAAAAACTCATGATTTTATGAAAGGAGTTATGCATCAAAAGATTTATGAGGGTCATGATTTTATGTGAAGGTTTATGAAAATTGACGATCTTATGTTGTACTTTATGCATTAAAATAGTTATGGAAAGTCATGCATGATTTTATGTGAGAGTTATGCATAAAATTATTTATGAAAAGTCATGAATTTATGTGAGGAAACATGTATCACAACTTTTATGAAAGAATATGATTTCATTAGAAATCTATGATATGATATGACAAGTATGTATGTTATTTCTCTTGAAATCTATGATATGACAAGTATGTATGCGATTTCCTTTGAAATCTATGAAATTACAAGTATACAAGTATGATTATGAAAAGATATGTAACGGCCTATGTTATGATAAGAAGACGGTACCTATGTTATAGGCATATTGCATTGCCAGGTCGTGCATGCTGGTAGTGCACCTATTATGTCTTCCTTATGTATAGATTCCACAACCCACGGCCACGGGCAGAATCAGAATCTACTTAGATTCGCTAACCCTAGCTCACGGGGGTCAACAGTGAGTAACGGCTTATGATAAGTGAAAGATAAGTTAATGTTCATGTTCATGTTATTTATATGTATTTATGAATATGCATGTTTTTTTTTGAAACCTTATGTTTATTATGTTTACTGCATGATGTGTTGCTTATTGAGTATTCGACTCATTTTAGTTTTTTTTTTTTTTTATGTTTTTAAACTACCCTAAGTGATGACATTTATGAAGATGAGACTGTAAGACAGGACTTGACTCCGGGAGGTGAGGCAGAGGTCTAGACAGATTATGCTATGATTATTTCAATGGTTTAAAGTTTAAATAAATTATTTTGAGAAGCACATGAGACTTCTGTATTTTTTTTAAATAAGTACTTCCGCACACTCTATTTTGGATTTTCAGTATTTATTAAAGTTTGTTTTATTTATGGAAACTTTCGCATATGGCGCGGTTTTAAAAAAAAGAAAAATTTTTAAATTCAAGTTTAGTAGTAGCACACTGGCTCCTCGAAAATTATAAAATGTCTTTTTGGGAAGTGGGGTGTTACATATCGGGCCAGGAAAAAACCCGGTCTGGATGAACAGTCTTAGCCACTATACTAGTAGTTGGCTTATTTATCACACGCGACTCTTTCCTCGCATGTAAAGTGCATTTATACCAACATGGTAAATTTAACAAAAGTGCATTCAACTTGTCAAACAAGCTGAAGATCTTTTTTTTTTTTAAAAAGTACCAAATTGAACCTTTTGTTCAAAACTCAGTGTCTCTAATTTTAAAAACTCTTTAAGTATAAGCTTACCAAATAGTTAAAATATTTTTAATAGTAGAACTTTTGAGTATAATTTTACAATTAAAAATTCTACAATAGAAAATCTTATTTCCTATTGCAATCCCAAATAACCACTTAATTTAAAATATAATTAAGCAAGTTTCAAATCTTAATCCTCTAAGATTCATTTTTCTCTTTCTATTTCTGGAATATTTACTTTGCAAAAAAATAAATAAATACAAAGGAGATAACAACTAGTTATATAACTTCATCAGCAAAGGTGGGACCCGCTGACCACTCTAAACTTGATTAAAATGCCACGACAACAAATTTATGAGTACATAATGATCACTTTTGATTAATTGTATGTTTTGTTATTTATGGGTTTGTTGTATAAACTACATTTTGGTACCATAGTCCATACGATGTGATCAATGTAAATGGTGTATGTAGGACTGTTCATCCGATTTGGTTTTTTTTAGGCTTGGTCCATAACCTGGGTATTCGGATTCCAATTATTCCGATCCAGAATAAACCCGGGTCGGTACTCCCATAACAATACTCGGGTACACGGGTTTTCTTTCAAACCATACCCAGTGTCAAAACGACGACGTTTTGATAAACCAAAACGGCATCGTTTTGACACTAGGGTTAAAAACCCTTCCCCATTCCCATATCCCTCTCTCTCTCTCTCTCTCTCTGAAGAAACCCTAGCCTCCCTTCCTCAATGCCGAACTGTCGATTGAAGAAATCCCATCATCCTCGTGACCCCATCATCGTTGTCGTCAACTCACTATCATCCTCGTGATCCCAAGGTTTGTTCTCTTCATTTGATTCTGATTTGGGTCTATTTTATGCTCAAAATTCATGACTGAGTTTGCAAATGCTTGAGGCATTTTCTCTATCTCTTTATCTGTCTCTGGTGTGCTATCGCAGGCAACCAAAAATAAAACATATGCTCCTAAAAATATATGTAATAGTGCAAGTAAAGATCGTTCCCACAGAGAGTATTTAGCCTAGTTTTATGCTACGTGAACAAGGATGGGGGGTTTTGAGTATAACAAAAATAATTTTAAGAAGAACAACTAAGGAACAATTCAAATTAAAGTATCAAAATGAATCAAAAGAATAAACCTTGATCTAAGTCAACATCCACCATCGAAATTTTACAACTGATCATCGATGCAAATATATATTAATTCATACTTTGAATATTCACCATTGGAATTATTTTCCTATCTCTCCTTAGTCGCAGTTAATTAGAAAACAAGCGATCTAATTAACCTTAACTACTAAGCAACCTAAAACAAGCGCTAAAGATTTAATCTAGTAGCAGCCTTAAGAATTAGAGAGATCGTTGAAGCTAAACAACACAAGCATAAGCGGTTGCATTTAATTTAGACGAGAAAATCATGAAAATAGGCACAAAATAATATCCTATATTCAAATCTTAGTCGTCTGTTGCTGCTGATGGTGGCGTCGCTGCCCAACTATGGCTAGTCATGGTTCCCAGTTTGGGCGACGATGCTCTGTTTCCATAGTTCCAAAACAAAGCAGCTCCGGCTTTTGCTTTCGACGGACAATGGTGATGGTGGCGTTTATGTGTTGAATGTCTGGGGAGTATGGGTCAACGGGCGGGTCTGGCAGCTTGTAGTGGCATTGCCGTGTGAGTGGAGCTGGTTCCCGTTTGATGACACTGAGAGGCTAGGCCGTGGGGGCAGTCCCACGGTGCTGCAACTAGGTGCAGTTGGTTGCTTCCATCGTGCTCCCTGCATGGTTTGGAGGTGGTAGGTGGTTCGCGGAGGAGATTCACAGAGAACGTTGAGTGCTAGGTGGGTGCACGTTTGAAACGGGATGTGAGTAGTGATAAAGAAAAAAATAAACTGACGGTGAAGATTAGCAAGATAGAGAGCATTTACAAGGTAAAGTTTATCAGAGAAAATGAAACGGCATCGAAGGTGCACAGGAAAGGGAAAAAAATAAAAGGATGTGGGAGAGCGATTGTTGAGGGCAATTCGGACGTGGGTAACGAGGAAGGAAAACTATCGAGGAAATCCGTCTGGTGGGGGAGAGAAGAGATGGAGAAAAAAAAAATTAAATAATAAAAAAATAATGAAGAAGATAAAACAAATAATATTATTAATAAGAAAATAAATAAAAAAAAATAAGAGTGTACACACGACTCATAAATGGAGCGATTTTACTTAGCAATAGAAATTCTCTATGGGCCTGGGCTAAGATTGGGCCTGGGTGTTACATTTCACCCCCTTTAAAAAAAATTTCGTTCTCGAAATTTGCTAGTGCCACAAGCAAAGCCTAAATATTTATCCGGTACAACCATTTCATGCCTATCCCAATCGTCCATTTTGTCAAACCTAATATTTCAAATTCTAACTCTCCAATATTGTCAATCATATTCTCTCATATTTCCCCTAGCCATACACGTTTGCAAACACTACAATTTCAAGTCTAAAATATAAACCTCAGTAATGCAATTAAAGACCAAAATAATAATTTCGAACTCTCCGCATAATCCATGAACCTCATACAAATAATGAAATAAACTCTCAAACTATAATATCACTAAAACCACGCTTCTGCTGCGCACTCTAACAACTTGTAGTCATAAACACATTGTAACTCACTCACGTACCTCTAAAATTAGAGGTACGTGAGTGAGTTACAATGTCACCAGAGTCAAATTCAGAAATTATACCAACATGATTGTAGCCTCTAAAACATCAATATCACAAGTCTAAGCCTCAAGTTCCTATGCAAAACTCTCTCCAAGAAGTCAACCTAAAGTCTAAACCTTAAATCTTGTCAGAATCATTTCCAACAGTCCACAAAATTACGCCTACCGGAATTAAAATCTTGAATGTCTTAAAAAATCGTTTTCCTAAAATGTGCAAAAATCTAAAATCTTTGTGGGACATATTTCATCAGTCCGCAAGTGCTAACATATCATCAAAAAATCGTATCTGGGTGTTCGCAAAATTCTAAGACCATAAAACCCACAAATATTTAAACCTCATATGTTTATAGTTTGAAGAACCACAAACATGTCTCTAATACCAACTGTAACGCCCCGGTCCCACACGGGTCGGAGAGTTACTTCCTAACACTAAAACTCACATTTCAACAATATAAAAAATAGACTCCAAATTCCTAATATCATATAAAAAATTCGATCCAATCTAATTTCCTCAATATAACTGATTTTCCAAAGTGCTAAGTCATCATAACACAACAAAATTTCTTAATAAAAATCGACAATACTCATAAAAGCTTCCTATGCTTAAACCACTATACTTAAATCATCGCACCCAATGTCTCATAATCTTGATTCTCAGCTGAACCATCAAAATATCTGAAAAATATTGTGGAGATAAGGAGTGATTTATTAACAACTCAGTAAGCAGAGAGCATATACTAGCATGTAAACATGATCATTTATAAAGTTCGGTATGCCCAAAAAATACATTTACTTTCAAAATATAGAAACAACACATTTACTTTCAGAATGCATAAACAAAACTTGGTACAAATATCAGAGCGAAATTTTCAGAAAATCAAACTTGTTCCCAAAAAGAAAATCCTTTGGCATATCCAAACTAAAACAATATATTCATATCATCTCATAGCATCACATCGGAACAAATACCATGTTTAACCCCCTTGGTAGGGTTATAAACTACCATTATACCTTTGGCTAGGTCGTACACCATATTTCACCCCCATGATAGGGTTATAAACCACCATTATACCTGTGCCTGGGTCGTATACCATATTTCACCCCTGTGGTAGGGTTATAAACCACCATGATACTCGTGGCTGGGCCTTAGCAGAAACAGAACGAAACATCCTTGGAATCAGATCTCATTCAGATACAGAATCAGAATTTCATGCCAAGGTTTTCAGATGACACATCATATTAAAACAAAATATTGAATAGCTTCAGATCATTTCACATGTTCGAAATAAACAGAATCCAAAACATCTTCATTTATTCATAGTAAAAACTTTTAGATTTTCAAATTTGCTCTTTTTTCATAGTTCAGAAACAGAATGCACAAAATTAGCTCATGTCTACACCAGTCATGATAGAAAATACTTTCTCTTATATAGAATTTATGCATATGTAGAATAAACATCTGAGGTCGTTTTCAGAGTTCTTTTAAAAAAAAAACATGTTTATTTTTAAAGTCAACCTTATTTCATTTCTTTTATGCAAAACTAGTATATGAATCCCATTTCCCTAAACTTCTTAAGTACTATTCTGAATCTTTCCATAATCATGCTGAATGAATGTTAATCGTCACCTATACAAAACACTAAGCGTTACTAAACTTCTAAAAGGACTTGCTAAAACTTTCCGTTTACTTAAAATTCAAACAACGGAAATAGCTTTGGTAACTATCTAGTTATCAGAAATTTAATAAATATATTATCATTAAAAAAATAGTCTTAACTTATTATAAAATAATTTTATCAAAAATGGCAAAACAACTTAAATTCATTTTGAAAATTAACTTAATTATATTTAAAACTCATCCTTCTATAAATTATTATTAAAACGATAATTCAATACTGCGAACAAATAATATAGTAGGACATCATAAATTTCTTAAGCAATAGTAATTCATAAGATATCCTTAATAATACTTATACTAAAGATCATGTAAACTACTAATCATATCTAAATATAACCATCAAAGATTTATTTCTATATAATTGGCTTAAAGTGTTTTAAAATAAAAGATCGAACACTTACTATATACTACCAAACTAATTATAAAAATTAATACTCGATAAATTTTATTAAAGTCTTTAAATATTTTCTGTAAAATCAAGATTATGGCTAATAGTTTTTATTCGAATAAGCTCATGCCTAATTTAACAATACTAAGCACAACCCAAATTAAAATAATACCTTAATACAATAAAATAAAGTTCATTAAAAAAATCGTTAACATAGTTTTTGTAAAATACTACAAATCTATTTTAAACATAAACAATTCAACTCATTTAAAAACTAACCATCCTAAAGTAAGAAGAATCTAAAATAAATCCATGCGAAAGCCCATACTACTAAAATTATAAAAGCACTTTGGTAATGTCATGAGAACACGTGGGCTTGTGGCCCACAGCCCACCCATCACAAGTGTAGAAGCATTGCGTACCAAAGTTGCAAGAAAGAAGGACCTACCGCACAGGAGAAGGGAGAAGGCAGTGCAATGTGGGTGGCTGAATTGTGCTCGACGGTGGCATGCACGACAGTCTGGGTGTGACAGAAGAGCACAAAGAGAGAGAGTGAGTGAGAGAAAGACGTGAAAGAGAGAGAGAGTGATGAGAGAGGAGCTTACGTGTAACAGCCCGCTAGAAATTCATTGGCGAAATTTCTATTGACTTTAGGAATCTCGTGAAAATCCCATAAGTTTTTACGAATCGACCTATTGCATAGGTTTTAGTCTGTCAACATAGTCAGTGTTATCACTCACTATGCTGCTAGAAATATGAGTTTTATTTATTTGAGGTGGTTAGAAGTGTCAGAATGCTTTATGGTCTACGCCATTACACTCAGTGGATTATTTAGGATTTTATGGCACAATATCTTATTTTCATAATTCCGGACAAAACGTCTGTTGGAAATTGTAAAATTATTTTTAGGGATACTTCGAGGTTAAATTTCGGTAAAAGATTTTCACTATAAGTTAATATGAATATTTAGGAATTTTTAGTACTAAGTTTATGATTCACTTTTTTGAAGTGAATAGTAACCTCGGTAAGCGCACCGATTGCAGTGTTTCGAAATCACAGTGTGGAATGTCCAAATTGGATTAGAGAAGTTTTATTTGGACACTTGGCAAGATCTTAGCCACACTTAGTGAATAATTTTAGACACTTGGCACCATAAGGAACGTTTGTTGAATTTGAAGGAATGAAGGTGTGAGATCATGTCGCTTAAGCAAAACTTTGTTTCATCTGCTCAACCAAATTGTGCCAGATCAAAGAGGTTTTCAATCCTAGTGAAATTCTAAATGGTGGGAATCCAATCGAAAGCCCAAAAGCTTGGTTGAAATCGAAACCCTAAACGGTTTCCCCAAAACCCTAAAGTTGGCTTCTAAACATTTTCTAATCCGATTTCTAGCATTGTGTTTAATCACTTGATTAAATCACTTCCACATGCTATTAATCCTTCAAATTTGTGTTAGAATATCATTATCCAACCTTGTTAACCTTGAAAAATTGATTAGGCCAAGTGATATTGGATTTGGGCTTGATAGCAACCCAAACCCTCTTTAAACCCCAAATTTTAGGCCCATTCGGTTTAGGCCCTTTAAGGCCCACGAATTTGGTCACCATAGGATTGCTTCATGGCTAAGTTTTGTACCCCCACTTGGCTGGCCAGATCTGTACAAGAAGAGCCTAGAAGGTTCTTGAAAGACATAGCTAAAGGGCCACCTCACTCATTCACTCTTACACTCCACCTTAAGAAAAGATCTTGGTCTGATTTTTATGAGAAGAAAAGGCCAACACTCAACCATTCCTTCAGTCATATCACTTCCCATAACTTGTGTAAGAGGCTCTTCAGTCCACTTCCCACGAAAAAGCAACTCTCCTTTACACTTTTCCTTCATAGAACACAAAAGACACTCTCGGACAGTTTTTCGTACCTCTTTTGAATGCCTGTTTCGAAGCTTTTGTAAGTGTTTCCTCGCAACGTTTCCTTCATGAAAGTTGTTTCTTTTGGAGTCTAGTTTACGTGGATATCTTATTTGTTCCATTTGGAGATCATTTGATTGGTAAAAAGTTGTTTAGACCCCAGAAAGGTCATTCTGGGCGATAAACTGGAGAGTGTGTTATATTTTGGAGTTTTTGACCAAGCTAATGAATAGATCTTGGTCCGAAATTTTTATGGAGTACTGTTAACATGTGTATATGATTATTGGTTGAGGATTTGTTGCATGATTAAATGTTTTGGTGAAATATTTGCTTAGGTCTAGAAACTTAGAAACTGGAAGAGGAAAAACAGTTTCTGTTTTGAGAAAGTTTAAATCTTTTATGGTTTAATCTTATTCCAATGGCTTTGATATTTTTATTGGAAGATCCTAAGCATCTTATATACATGTTAGAATGTTATTTTGAAGATATTTGATGTTAGTTTCGAACATATGAAATTTTATGGAAGGAGATATTCGGTTAGGCCAAAGTGATGATGTTCTTGGCTAAATTTATGTTTTGGTTGATGTTTACCCATGTGATCTTGAGTTTGAAGCTTGGATCTGTTTTAGGACACCTTTTTGAACCATGTGATGTTTTGGTTTGAAGATCACTTCTTTATAAGTCATGGATCAAGAGGTTGATCAAAACAAGTTAGAAACAAAATTCTGTTTTGAACTTAGAAGAGAAACCAAAAAGTTCAAGTATGGTTTTAGTGATTTTGATGACTTTTGTTCATGATTCAAAACATTATTATTCTTAAGAATATGTTATGAGTGTAGTAGAAGAAAAATTTTGGTTTAATCATGAGTTTTGAGATTTGAAAGAATTACAACAAAAAGCAAAGGAAATAGCCTTTGTAAGTTTCGGACATATAGAGTTTTGATGGTTGTGTTTAGTTTTAAATTTTTATGAATTGATATTTGAGTTTAGGACAAAATTTACATAAGGTATGTAAATTTTGGTGATTTTTGAAGTTATGATGCAAAATCCTTAAGTTAGGGGTAAAATGGTCATTTTCCCACATGTAGAGGGTAAAATGGTAATTTACTCTAAGTTGATATTTTTCCATATTCCTAATTGTTAGTGATTAAGTTCTAATTTTTAGAAATCACTACTTTCAGTTTCCCGTGATAGCACTTGAGTTTTGTCTCGAAGCGCGAAGATCGAGGTAAGTTAGCTTTTAACTTACTATCAATTTAATGTGTATGTGTGATAAGTAAGGGAACTAAATTGTATGTATGCATGTTATCATATGTGCCATGCCAAGTCATTACATATTTATCTGTTACACAGAATTTATTCTGTCATGAATTATTCATCTGTTACACAAGATATTCTGTCACGTATTGCTATACATTGCAAGTATGTCATGTTAAGTTAAGTATGACATCTGTTACATGTATTTCATGCCACGTAATATTCATTGTCACATATTACGTCATGTTAAGAAATGTTGTCTGTTATATGGTATGCTATGTTACGAAATGTTGCATGTTACATGTATGCCATGTTATGAAATGTTCTCTGTTACATTTATGTCTCGAAGTATGTTATGCATTTCATCTTAGTTCATGTCACGTTATGCTACGTCAGGACTTCTGTCTTTTATGTTACGTTCATGTTACGTCACGTTACAAAATGTCGTGTATGCCAGTTAAGTTATTCATGTCAATCACGACCCTAAGCGCTAGGATGGGGTAATATCCTAGTGGATCTCCTTTGTTCATACTGGAGTGTCTAAATAGGTATGAAATTCTCTGGATTGACGAAGTACAGTCAACAGGTTGCGAATGGGGCCTAATTAGCTGGTCACCGGAGCGCGCCAGACACTAACGCCGATGATGCCACACATTATGTTACGTGTGTCCACAGCAAGTGTGGCACAAACAAATAAGTCATGGGGCCACAACACTGTAGAGCATGAAGTATGGGGCCACAACAACTGTGGAGCATACACTACGTGAGACACAACAATTGTGACACATAGAATACGTGGGGCCACAACAACTGTAGAGTACGTATTAACGCACTCACAGTTGGTATAGAAACTTGTGATGTGATGCAGTAATCGGCAGGGACACATGGCTCAAAGGGACCTGTGTAGCACCCATATGGTCACTTTAATGATTAAGCCTATTGAATAAGATTCCAAGTTCAAGTCATGTTTCACGTTATGTTATGTTCAAGTTTACGTTCACGCAATCATGGTAATCCCATGAGACAAGAATATGTTTCAAGTTCATGTTATGTTATGTTCACGTTCACGTTATATTCCAAGTTCATGTTATGTTATGTGCACGTTTACGTTATGTTCCAAGTTCACATTTATGTTATGTCATGCTCAAGTTCAAGTTCAAATTATGCATGTTCACGTTCATGTTATGTTTCAAGTCCATGTTATGTTTCAAGTCACGTTCATGCTAAGCTTCAGTTTCAGTTTAAGTTATGCCGGTTATGTTATGTTGTATGTCAAGTTATGCTATGATTACTTACGATTTGATTATGCATTCATGCTTTTACTGCCATGCATGCATCATTAACCTGTGTGGAAGTTTCTTGTTAACTTGCTGAGATTTGTAATCAAATCTCACTGTGGTAGTCCCAACTTCCATTCCCCCCGAATGGTAGATTTTGTTACAGGATCTGAAGGAGAATCGGGAATCGACCAACTGGAAATGGTCGACTAAGCGACGATGCGATGTAGGTGTTAATGCAGTAGTTACCTCAGATTACTACTTGTATTTGTAGAGTTCAATCTCCATCACTCTTTTGATCACAACCATATGGATTAATATTGTGATCTCAGTTGTTTAGTATGTCATTATGTATGAAGTATGTTTTAAGTA